>NW_024038227.1:0-64836 GCF_016077235.1 Cyprinodon tularosa
TGAAGAGCCTTGAAGATACTGATTATGAAGCTAGATATTTTTCCTTTACCTTAGAACATGGCCTGTTCTATCAGCTCACATTAATGGAGGCTGTGATGAGCAGCATGAGTTAAACTATTTATTGCACTGATTTATACTCAGAAACCAGGCTGGCTGTGTTGCAGTGAATGCAAATTTGCACCTCTCCAAAATACAGGTCCTCAAAATATTAGCATATTGTGATAAAGTTGATTATTTTCCATAATGTAATGATAAAACTTGAACATTCATATGTTTTAGATTCATTGCACACTAACTGAAATATTTCAGGTCTTTTATTGTCTTAATATGGATGATTTTAGCATAAAGATCATGAAAACCCAATATTTCTATCTAAAAAATGTGCATATTTCATCAAAACAAAAGTGTTCTTAATACAAAAAAAGTCAACCTTCAAATAATTATGTAGCTACAGTTAAGCAGTCAATAGTTGGTGGGGAATCCTTTAGCAGAAATGACTGCTTCAATGCGGTGTGGCATGGAAGCAATCAGCCTGTGCCACTGCTGAGGTGTCATGGAGGCCCAGGATGTTTCCATAGCGGCCTTTAGCTCATCCACAGTGTTGGGTCTTGTGTCTCTCAACTTCCTCTTCACAGTATCTCTATGAAGTTCCGGTCAGGAAAGTTGGCAGGCCGATTGAGCCCAGTGATACCATGGTCATTAAACCATTATCCGGTAATTTTTACCAGGTTGTGCTGAAAAATGAAATCTCCATCTTCATAAACCTTTTCAGCAGATGGAAGCATGAAGTGCCCCAAAGTCTCCTGATAGCTAGCTGCATTGACCCTGCCCTGGATAAAACACAGTGGACCAACACCAGCAGCTGACATGGCACCGCAGACCTTCACTAACTGTGGCTACTTGACACTGGACTTCTGGCATTTCCTTCGCTCCAGTCTTCCACTGTACTATAGCACTTTGATTTCCAAATAACATGCAAGACCGAGCAACAGTCCAGTCCTGCTTCTCTGGAACCCAGGTCAGGCGCCTCTGCTGCTGTTTCTGGTTCAAATGTGGCCTGACCTGGGGAATGCGGCACCTGCACACGCCTGTGCACGGTGGCTCTGAATGTTTCTACTCCAGACTCAGTCCGCTGCTTCTGCAGCTCCCCCAAGGTCTGAAATCGGTCCTTCTCCACAATCTTCCTCAGGGTCCAGTCACCTTTTCTCGTTGTGCAGCGTTTTCTGCCACTTTTTCCTTCCCACAGACGTCCCACTGAGATACCTTGATACAGCACTCTCACATTCGTTCAGAAATATCTCTCTGTGTCATACCCTCTTGCTTGAGGGTGTCAATGATGGCCTTCTTGACAGCAGTCAGGTTGGCAGTCTGACCCATGATTGGGGCTGGGTAAAAGAAATCCTTATTTTACATTTTTGCAAAATCTATGCCTAGGGAATGAGATTGATTAGTTTTATAGTGACGAGCGTGACGACCAAATTCAAATGAGCAGGAAAGATGCACTCAGGATGACTTGACGCCAGACAGCTGCAAATATAGCCAATAGGTTGACTGAAGACATGAACAAATGGGCAGCAAACACCCTGTAGTTACAGACAACGCTGCAAATATGGTTTGTGCAGTGGAGCTAATGCAGCTCATGCATGTCTGCTGTGTCACGTCTGCTTGCTCAAGCGAGGCTTCACTTTTAGATTTTTCACAAACAAGTTTGTACTTTTGAGACAGTTCTGTTCACATCTGAAGTTTAAACTGTCTGATTAACAAGTTTGCACTTTGGAAAAAATAAAATACAGGAGTATTTTGAAACACAGTTGAACCACCTTCATTATTGTGAAAAACAGATTGAATTCAAATCAATCGATTTTGAACTCTATGAATCAAAATTGAATCGATTCAGGACTATAGCGAAAATACCCAGCCCTACCCATGATCGGGGTTTTGAGTGATGATTTTGCAGGTGTTTAGAGTTAATTTGTTGGTTCAGATGATTAGGTGCATAGCTCCTTAAGAGACCTTTTTCCTGATATGCTAATTTTGTGAGATAGGAATATTGGGTTTCCATGAGCTGTTTGCCAAAATCATCCTTATTAAGACAATAAAAGACCTGAAATATTTCAGTTAGTGTACAATGAATCTAAAATATATGAATGTTCAAGTTTGATCATTAAATTATGAAAATTAATGAACTTTATGACAATATGCTAATATTTTGAGAGGGACCTAGGTGACTGCAGACAGTGGCAGTATGCTCTGTCGCTTAGCAACCGTAACAGTTGACAGACAAATCAGGAAAACAATGAATACCAAACTTTTCTAAATTGTTTCTTTTTAGTTTTTTTTTCTTTCTTTTTTTTATTGTAAAGTAAACAAAGACTCTACTCATGAGAATCCAGAGTGGAATAAATGTCCCAACCACCGGGAGCATGAACAAATAAAAGCAAATGTAATGATATAAACCTCAGTCAGTTAAATAACATGCTGCTGTTATTTTGAACATCTCTGCTATTTTCAAACATCCATCATTGTAAAAGCCTATCTGTGTTGATCAAATCTGAAGAAGAGAAATTATCCAGAAAGGTTTTCATTGGTTACATGAGCTACAATGTAAAAATGTACAATCATTCACCTCTGAGGTGCTTTAAATGCCAAAAATTCGATGATATAGCAGCAGTATCTAAAGGAAAGCAACATCGTGGAAGGTGTGATGGAAAGAACGAATGTGGAAAATGTGGGAAAGAAGTAAAGGTTAGATTAGACATACTGCTGCATATTGCAGGTTTGAAGTGAGCAAAAGATCTGAAGAGATCAGAAAAGTGAAATTAGAGCAATGCTGAAGTTATGCTGAAGCTGCAAGCAGGATCCCATCTCAGTCTGAAAGACCCAAACCCACAGTTAAGTTTAAAGCCTCTGGAGCAGCGTCCCAAAATTGCAGAAGATTCATTGATTTAAAAAAAAAAAAAGAAAAAAGAAAGATTTTGTTCTTTTCATGGTAGAAGTGATCAGTTGTAGTGCTCAGAGAAAAAGAAAAAAAAAAAAAAAAAATCAAAATAATAGTGAAAGCTGCAGAAATGTGTTGAAGTTAGAGATTTAAACTGGGAAATGGTGAAAAGCATGATGGGAAAACCAACAGGACCATCAGAAACTGGTAGAGTGATGATGACTTAAAGATAAATTAGAAATTAGACGTGATTATTATGTTGGGTTAAGTGAAACAGTTCAGAAAAATATAATTTTTTTAATATCATTTTTTTCAGAGGTGTGAAGTAACGAAGTAGAAATACTTCATTACTGTACTTAAGTACACTTTTTAATTATCTATACTTTACCCCATCACTTATTTTTCTTCCTACTTCTGACTTCTATTCATTACATTTTCAAACAAATATCTGTACTTTCTATTCCTTAAATTTTTAAAACAAACGTTACTCGTTACTCTTGGCTTCGGTTAAATTTTTATAAATATTTACTTCACGTCATGTGCTCCATCCAATTCAGATCATTGGCTCCATCCACATCTAATGAAAACTAGTGGAATTGGATGAGTCATATAATGCAAACACTCATTGGTTAGCTAAAGGAAACCATCAGAAGCAAGCAGGTGTTCTTCAAACTGCTAACGTGAATTGTCTCTGCCATGCTACAATGTCGGATTCAGAAAAAGATGTTGAAATGTCTGAAAGGTCGGACACAGGCGAGAGCGTATCGGGAGACGGAGACCAATGAGACCTCCCTCATCCTTGGCCCTATCTCAAAGATTTTTTAGAAATGGTCGAAAAATTGAGCTTTCAATTCATATAGCGGCATCTGGCTGTTTTTTTTAAAGGTTGTTTTATACTTTTATACTTTCAGTAGTTTTTGGAGCACATACTTTTTCACTTTTACTTGAGTAAAGAGGTCAAGTTGATACTTCAACTTTTACCAGAGTGTTTAAACTGCAGTATCTATACTTCTAATTAAGTAACAAATGTGTGTACTTTTGACACCACTGATTTTTTTTATGAGGGTGAGTCGAGTCTTGTTTCCTGTTTCCTTGTTTAACTCATTACCAGTTGGTGGCAGTAATGCGCTTTTAATAGTTTGTCAACCGCCATAAACCACACAAAAAGAAGAAGAATCAAACGAAAGAAGAAGAAGAGGAGAAGCTAAAATAGTAAACTAGCACCACCCTTTTTGTTTATTGAACAAAAACCTTATTTTTATATATATATATATATATATATATATATATATATATATATATATATATATATATATATATATATATATATATATATATATATATATATATATATATATATATATATATACAGGTGCTGGTCATAAAATTAGAATATCATGAAAAAGTAGATTGATTTCAGTAATTCCATTTAAAAAGTGAAACTTGTATATTATATTCATACATTACATACAAACTCATATATTTCAGATGTTTATTTTGTTTAATTTTGATGATTACAAATGACAACAAATGAAAATCTCAAATTCATCATATCAGAAAATTAGAATATTGTGAAAAGGTTCAAAATTGATGGCCCCTGGTGCCACACTCTAATCAGCTAATTAACTCAAACCACCTGCAAAAGCCTTTAAATGGTCTTTCAGTCTAGTTCTATAGGCTACACAATCATGGGGAAGACTGCTGACTTGACAGTTGTCCAAAAGACGACCATCGACACCTTGCACAAGGAGGGCAAGACACAAAAGGTCATCGCTAAAGAGGCTGGCTGTTCACAGAGCTCAGTGTCCAAGCACATTAATAGAGAGGCGAAGGGAAGGAAAAGATGTGGTCGAAAAAAGTGTACAAGCAAGAGAGATAACCGCACCCTGGAGAGGATTGTGAAACAAAACCCATTCAAAAATGTGGGGGAGATTCACAAAGAGTGGACTGCAGCTGGAGTGAGTGCTTCAAGAACCACCACACACAGACGTATGAAAGACATGGGTTTCTGCTGTCGCATTCCTTGTGTCAAGCCACTCTTGAACCACAGACAGCGTCAGAAGCGTCTTGCCTGGGCTAAAGAGAAACAGGACTGGACTGCTGGTGAGTGGTCCAAAGTCATGTTCTCTGATGAAAGTAAATTTTGCATTTCCTTTGGAAATCAAGGTCCCAGAGTCTGGAGGAAAAGAAGAGAGGCACTTCATCCACGTTGCTTGAAGTCCAGTGTAAAGTTTCCACAGTCAGTGATGGTTTGGGGTGCCATGTCATCTGCTGGTGTTGGTCCATTGTGTTTTCTGAGGTCCAGGGTCAACGCAGCCACATACCAGGAAGTTTTAGAGCACTTCATGCTTCCTGCAGCTGACCAACTTTTTGGAGATGCAGATTTCATTTTCCAACAGGACTTGGCACCTGCACACAGTGCCAAAGCTACCAGTACCTGGTTGAAGGACCATGGTATCCCTGTTCTTAATTGGCCAGCAAACTCTCCTGACCTTAACCCCATAGAAAATCTATGGGGTATTGTGAAGAAGAAGATGCAATACACCAGACCCAACAATTCAGAAGAGCTAAAAGCCACTATTAGAGCAACCTGGGCTATCATAACACCTGAGCAGTGCCACAGACTGATCGACTCCATGCCACGCCGCATTGCTGCAGTAATACAGGCCAAAGGAGGCCCAACTAAATACTGAGTGCTGTACATGCTCATACTTTTCATGTTCATACTTTTCAGTTGGCCAACATTTCTATAAATCCTTTGTTTTTATTGGTCTTCAGTAATATTCTAATTTTCTGATATGATGAATTTGAGATTTTCATTTGTTGTCATTTGTAATCATCAAAATTAAACAAAATAAACATCTGAAATATATGAGTTTGTATGTAATGTATGAATATAATATACAAGTTTCACTTTTTAAATGGAATTACTGAAATCAATCTACTTTTTCATGATATTCTAATTTTATGACCAGCACCTGTATACAGGAGATCAACTTAACTTGTGCAAGGCAACAGAAATACATAAATAAACAGGCAGTAATATTACAACCTATGGAAACATACAAAAAATAAAAAAGAATTACATGAAAGTAAAAGAGACTCATTCTGCAACAAGACAGTTCCTTGCATCATTTTAACTTTAGCACTTTGTTGAGTTATAAAACCAGAAATTGTGACATGTCCTTACATAGTTTCTGTTTATGTCCATAATTATTGGCTAAAAGAAATAAACATTAAAAGAAGATTTTGAGTTTGTTTTTAAAACTTATTAATGAAGGTTTTAGATTTTTCCATTTCCATGCATGTATGAATTTTCATACTCATTACAATATTGACCATGTCAGATAAGTCCTGCGCAATTTCATTCTTGTATGTTAGCAAAAAGTAGTATACTTGAAGTAAATTCTATTAAGAATACTTAAGTATAAGTTTAGAAAGTATACCGAACAATGTACTTTTAGTGTACTTGAAGTATTACTAAAGTAATACTTCTTCAAACTAAATTTGGACATTTTTAAGTTTACTAAAGTATACTCTAGTAAATATTAAAGTAAACAATAGTATAGTCAAGTACACTTGACTATACTATTGTTAGGTATATGAAACATTGTTTAGAATAACTAAACTCTAACTGCACTGCCTGATTTTAAGTATAAAATTAGTGCACTTTTAGTATACTGGAATAAACTACTTTTTGCTAAGGGAATATTTGATTTTTCTCAAAAGGTTTTATAATATCTATTTTGTTACTTAACCAAATATGCAGGTTTTGCCAAAAGCAACCTGAGACCCGAATAGAAGAGATGTTCAATAGTTTCTGGTTCTTTAAGCCGAAATACGGAGGCATCCACCTCAAATCCAAATCTTTTTTTTAAGAGTTTCTGCTGTTAGATAATAACTGTTAATAATTCTATATTGTATTTCTTTTACTTTTGGTGGAATTGGCCATTTTAAATATTTAAAATATTTTTCTATGTTACCTGAATCATTAATTATTCAATTTTTTGTCATTCCAGTAAAATTATAAAAGGTTTTACATTTAAAGGTTGTCCCTATAAACTGATTGTTACATTTTTTTTAATCTCTAATAGACAGTTGCTTACGTTTAAGTTCTGGCAAGACTCTCTGTATATTTGACTGAGAGAATGTGCTTTGTATTAGATGCAGCAGAGCAGCAGGTATTATTATGCATATTTTGTTAAATTCTGTGTAAAGGTAAACTAGCCCCACCCGCCAGCAGCTAAAATCATTTTTGCCTTCAGATTTAACCTAAAATTTAGTCTGGTTTATCAGGCTAAAAATAGACTGTTTTGCATGGGCAGCAGATACATTTGTTAGGGAAATAGAAATACAGGGAAAGAGATGCTGTGCTGCAGGGCCTTATCCATTTACACCCTTTTGGTTGTTTCCACATGCAAATGCAGATCTAGAGGTTTATAAAGAAATGCAGATTAATAAAGATAATAACTTGGTAAATTTAGTAAATGACAGAATTAAGAGTAGCTATAAATCCTTCACAGTATATTAACAGATGGCTCAACAGATTCAGTTTTAAATAAAACAGGATTTGCTTATGCTATTCCTGAACTTGGTGTGTTTAGCTGTGTATACAGTGGAAATGTTAGCCATACTAATGGCCTTACAGTGGGTAGAAAAAAATTAAAATGAAAAATTCTTATATGTTCAGATTCATTATTATCAATAATGTCTATTTAAAATGTTTCATCTGAAAGCCATATCGAGTTACTATAAGAAATTTATGGAGTTAGATTTAGAATGACCCAAATTCAAATAGAGATTAGGATATGTGGATACCTGCTCATAAAAATATATTAAGGAATGATATAGCAGATCATTTGACTAAGGCGTCTTTAAAACAGAGTAGAATTATGGAAATAGCATATTGTAAATCTGAAATAAATTCACTCATTAGGTGCAAAATTCATTCTGAATGGCAACAATTGTGGGAAGAAAGAACAAAATGTCATCATTTATTTCATATGCAAAAGAAAGTGGGGAATATGGAAATAATAGGAAAAAAATAAAAAAGAAGAAGTAGTAATGACAAGATTACGTCTTGGACATACTGGATTAAATAAAACTTTACATTTCATAGGTAAACATCCAACCGGTAGTTGTGAGTGTGGGATATGGAAACAGTAGAACGTGAAATAATTCATTGTGGAAAAATATACATTGAGTAGAGAGAAGCTAAAATAAGAAATTAGGAAATATGACATAGAGACATTAAAAGGTAACAAAATATTAGTTAAACATAAAACAAATAAAGAAGTTATAAAATTTTTGAAGGAAACTGGATTTATTTATTAGAATTTAGATTAAAGGGAGATGATCTGGTCCACACTCCAGCATAGTACGTGGTGATAATACATCCTAACATTAGACCAGCTCGAACTGGGAACGATTTTCAGGCATTTTTCTATCTACACTGGCCCACTTACACGAAGCCAGCCAGACACCTACTCAAACATACTAGGTCTATGTCACTGACTCTTGTTTTTTAGCCCAAAAAATTTTCATAAACCGTCTGGATCTACGAAATCTCGCCCAAATTGAACCAAAGTCTATTGATCTCTTAGGCCATAAATCTAAAGAAAAACATTTTTTACCCATAGACGTTCATCCTAAACTGCGAGATTGGGAAGCATCCCAACCTGGCAACAATGCATGTAAGACGGGAGAAGTCGTCTTCTCAATGCAGAGGGCCCCATTCCTGTTTTTGCCTAGAGCCCCAAATTTCCTAAATCCACCCCTGGACAAAGGAAATGTATACATTTAGTTAAGCACATCTAAACACAGAAACAATGACAGAAACAGCTGATAAAACAACACAAATACTTGAAAGGTCATATAAATATTGGTACCTATTCAACCAATGTATTCAAATTTGAACCAAGAAAAAGTCTCTATTTCTTATATATATATATCTTAGGATATACTTTTGTGGTACTAAACTGCCCTGGCATGTGTAAGCTACCCTCTCCATAAAGTATGCTTAAAATGACATGTAAGAAAATTAATTAAAACTTAAGTTTCAGTTTCTCAAAGAGTTGTTTACCTGTTTTATTTCCCAGACTGAAATATTTCAACAGATAATTGAATTCTTAAAATTAAACCAGCTCAGGCTCACAAACTGCATAAAAATTTTTAAATACTACATATTAAACACACTAACTTAAATGGTTGATTAGTTTCATGTTAATGAACTCGTTTAGCCGTCCGGGCTCTTTCTTCCAGAGTGGAACCAATATTCCAGGAGTGTTTCCGGCCGGAACAGGATCCAGGTTGTCCCCGGAAGAGACCGTGTGAGATGGCGGTCGGTTTTCGGACCGTTTGGTAGTTTTCTTCTGTTTTTTTTTAGCTCCTCGCCCGAAACGAACCGTCTGCCTTACGGGAGCTTACTTCCAGGCCGCTATGGAGGGGGGCAAACCGAGCCTGACGCTGGTCTACCAGGCGGTCCAGGTCTTGTACCACGACCCGGACCCGGCCGGGAAGGAGCGAGCCTCGCTGTGGCTCGGGGAGCTTCAGAGATCGGTGAGAGCCCTGGGGAGTGGGTCCGTGTGGGGTTCCTTATGGGTTTAACGTGTCACTTTAGGGAGGGAGCCGACAGGTGAAGCGACCTGCGCCGTCCCGGAGGAGCCTCTGGTTCCGGTTAGCATTGTAGCTAAGCTAACGGAATGAATGGATCAAAACAGAAACACATCCTGTACTTTATTCACTGTATCCCACATTTAATCAAGTAAACATAAATCAAATCAACTGAACACGCAACTAATCATCAGTTTAAGTATTAAAACATGTGATTTTATTTTGGAAGAGAATGTTTATTCCTAACAGGCCCTGTTCCGCTGTCAGCATGGCTGACTGACAGCTGAACCAGACTCTGGATGAAAATCACTAGATTTACCTGGGTGAGGATTCGGATCACTTGCAGGTCATAGACCAGATCCAGATGATTGAAGGGGGTGGGGGGGAGGTGTCAGACCACTTCAACATTTCGGCCTTTTTACAGCAGCTCTAAATAAACCCTGACTATAAGTTTCAAGGAGTAAGTATTTTTTGTCCTTTAGACCCGGAACAGGAGAAAATCACTTTCTGACAGGAAAGATTTTACAGCAAACAGCTGGAGTACTCTGTAAAAAACCTTTCGGGTATGTCAACATTTAAAAAAAATAATTATTTATGTCCAAAAAATATGTTTAATTTTCTGTTAGAAGGCCACCTTATATCCTAGAAGTTATTTGGAGCCTGAGATAGTCCTGGGACATCCACTGCATTGAAAATGAATTAACTGATCGTAATCGAGGACTAGTTAATCTGCTCTGGCTTCGATGAAGGGAAGTACATTTGGTAAATTGACTGAATCCTTGAGTTTCAATAATCATGTTGATTTTAGTGGAAATCAGAACGGAACTGGGATTAAGGAAGGAAGCCTTAGGGAAACTTTTTTCCCTAGAAAAAAGTTTTTTTTTTTTTTCACTGGATCTGAATCCTTTCAGATCCAGTTGGAAGTGGTAGTTTCCTAACACCCTGGACCTATGTTGAGGTTCAGATCCTTATCTACTGCTAGAAGAAATCAGGCTTTAAGTGGAATCTTAAGACAGAAATGCAGGCTCCACCCCCTGATCTGCTTCCTTGTTTGGTGACATCTCTTCTCCTACCGTCTGCAGATGTTTGCCTGGGAGATCTCCGACCAGCTGCTGCAGCTTAAGCAAGACGTAGAATCATGTTACTTCGCCGCTCAGACCATGAAGATGAAGATCCAAACTTCCTTCTATGAGCTTCCTCCAGAGACCCACAACGCACTGCGGGACTCGCTGCTGACCCACATCCAGAACCTCAAAGACTTGTCCCCCATCATCGTCACTCAGGTAAAAGTCGCCCCCAGAAACCTTGTTTCTGATGTATCTTCTATGAGGACAAAAATTACAGGATTTGTAAAGTATGGCTTTGGTACGCTCTAATTTTCCCTGGAAACTTTGCTCAATTGTTAAAAATATCACAAAAAGCAGATCCTGGAGTTGGAAAATTTTATTTTTTTTTATGCTGAAAGCGATGCGGTGTGAAAGTAGCATTAGGCTTTCTGATTGAATGATCCTATGACACATAATATCATACCTCAACATGATCTCGTTTCCCTTATGAAATTTCCACCTTTAGTCAAGCACACATACTTCCCATAATCAGGATAAACATTCCACTTTAAAAGGCAGGAAATAGCTTTTCAGAGAGGCTAAACCCCCTTATGCTGTGCAATGACGCCGCAAAAAGCCTATAGATGTGATATACCAAGGTGTACACCCTTTGGAATATTCCTAGATAAAATCCTGCTCTATATACACTAATACATAATTAAAAATTTTTTTTAAATAGTAATTATAAAATTAACAAAATGGGTAAATCCAACCTTTTGTTAAAACATGCAGCATGAAAACAACATGTACGTATGCCAGGAAGTAACCTCTCTTGTTTACCATTTTAATTTAATTTTAATTTTTTTATATTAAACTCTTAAGGTTATGGTATTGAAATGTTGAACATGCTTTACCTAACCTCTCCTGGTTTTTAATGGTTGTTGGAATTAGAGACACTAAAATAATAACATCTGAGTATAATGGAGTGCAGTTTTTTTGCATTTGCTTTTTTGGGGGTAAAATCTAAAGGTTAGGTCTTTATGGCCTTTATGCTAAAGGAGAATTGAGGTAAAATCAAGCAGAATGATGAAATGGGGTCCCTATGTCCTCCAGCAGCCTAAGTCTATAGCAGCATAACTATAGAGATAGCTCAGGATAACCTGAGCCACTCTAACTATAAGCATTATCAAAAATGAAAGTTTTAAGTCTAGCCTTAAAAGTAGACAGGGTGTCTGCCTCACGGACTAAAACTGGTAGTTGGTTCCACAGGAGAGGAGCCTGATAACTAAAAGATCTGCCTCCCATTCTACTTTTAGAAATTCTAGGAACCACTAGTAAACCTGCAGATTGAGAGCGAAGTGCTCTGTTAGGAACATAAGGAACAATCAGATCTCTGATATAAGATGGAGCTTGGCCATTTAAGGCTTTATATGTGAGAAGGAGGATTTTAAATTCTATTCTGGATTTAACAGGAAGCCAATGAAGAGAAGCCAGGATAGGAGAGATATGATCTCGCTTTTTCCTTTTCATCAGAACTCTGGCTGCAGCATTTTGGATCAGCTGAAGGCTTTTAACTACAGTTTGTGGACTTCCTGATAGTAAAGAATTACAATAGTCCAGCCTTGAAGTAACAAATGCATGGACTAGTTTCTCAGCATCACCCCTGGACAGGAGATTTCTAATTTTTGCAATGTTCCTCAGATGAAAGAAGGAAATTCTAGAAACCTCTTTGATACGGGATTTAAATG
The DNA here is from genome assembly GCF_016077235.1 of Cyprinodon tularosa. Taxonomy (NCBI): domain Eukaryota; kingdom Metazoa; phylum Chordata; class Actinopteri; order Cyprinodontiformes; family Cyprinodontidae; genus Cyprinodon; species Cyprinodon tularosa. The sequence goes on from NW_024038227.1 coordinate 12,345, forward strand.
ACAGGTCCTGATAAAAAAAAAACACCAAGATTTTTTACTTTATTATCTGAAATCAGTTTAATCCCATCCAAATGAAGTGACTGACTAATCAGATTCTTTTTCAAAGACTCTGGTCCAAAGACTATAACTTCTGTTTTGTCTGCATTCAGAAGCAGAAAGTTAAGAGTCTTCCAGGTTTTTATGTCTTCAAGACATGCCTGTAATCTATGTAATGGGTTAGCTTCATCTGGATTATAGACAGATATAGCTGGGTATAATCAGCATAACAGTGGAAATTAATCCCATGCTTTTCCTTTTTTCCTTTTCCTCTTGTTGGGCCGGTAGAGCAGTTAATGTTCTGATCGTTTCTGTCGTTGCAGCTGGCTCTGGCCATCGCCGACCTCGCCCTGCAAATGGCCTCTTGGAAAGGCTGCGTTCACACGCTCATAGAGAAGTAGGAAACCCTCACTGATCATGTACTCAATGTCTCTGCTATTTAGATGCTTTTTGATCACTAAATTTGTGGCCACACCCCCTCAGATACAACGATGACATCAGTTCAATGCCGTTCCTCATCGAGATCCTGACGGTGCTGCCGGAGGAGGTTCACAGCCGCTCTTTGAGGATCGGAGCCAACCGCAGGACGGAAATCATCGAGGATTTGGCTTATTACTCCAACACAGTGGTGTCCCTGCTGGTCAGTTTGTCCCTCCGTCTGTCCAGGCTGTCTCTTTAGTCTAACCCTCGTTTATTAACATCTCTGTTTTGTCCCTCTTGCTCAGACAACATGTGTGGAGAAGACGGGAAACGATGAGAAGATGCTTATCAAGGTGTTCCGCTGTCTGGGCAGTTGGTTCAACCTCGGAGTCCTGGACAGCAACTTCATGGCCAGCAATCAGCTGCTCATGGTTCTCTTCCAAATCCTGGTGAGCTCCTTTCCTGGTCAGACAGTAGTCTGGATCCGGTAGTCCGAGTCTGATTGGCTCTGTTCTCTCTTTCAGCAAAGGGATGAAACGTCTACAAACCTGCACGAAGCAGCGTCCGACTGCGTCTGCTCGGCCCTCTACGCCATAGAAAACGTCGACACAAACATGCCTCTGGCTCTGCAGCTCTTCCAGGGCGTCCTGACGTTGGAAACGGCCTATCACATGGCCGTGGCCCGAGAGGACCTGGACAAGTAAGGAGCAGTTCCCGGGTTCTGAAAGCAGGTTCTCTGCTGCCTCAGTCACAATAAAAGCCGGTTTCTGTCTCCAGGGTGCTGAACTACTGCAGGATCTTCACCGAGCTCTGTGAGACGTTCTTAGAAACCACTGTCAGAACTCCGGGTCAGGGGATGGGAGACCTGAGGACGCTAGAGCTGCTGCTGATCTGTGCAGGACACCCGCAGTACGAGGTACGGAAATAACCCCCCTGGCTTGGTCAGTGGTTCTGATTCAGAACAGGAAACACAGGGATTAAAGTGTTCCGGACTTAATTCCAGCGATTGCCTGTGGGTAAAAAAAAAAATCACTTGAAAATAAATTGGCGGTAAATAGATAAAATAAAAGACAATCAAAATCCCCCTTGTGTTAGTCAGCCAATTGTAGCAAAGCAGCGCTCCAAACTAACGGTATTAGCCAATCAGAAGAACAAGGGGGCGGGTCTTAGGAAAGTCTGTTCCTCCTCCTCTTGTTTCTTGCTCAGGTTGCCAGACAGATTGTGGTTCAGTGCTGAAGTTTTACGGCTCCATTCAGCGGAGAGACGTGTAAACAGTCAAAACATAAATAAATGAAACTTTGTGTTTGGAGAGAAGGCAGAGTTTCCACGGGTCATTAGATTATCATTTTTTAAATTAAGGCCTTAATTGGCATTAAAATTCATTACATTTGTAGCGAATCAAAGTCTGAGCTGCAAACTGGGAAGACTTTCAGCATAAACCTGACGTACATTCAGTAAAACAAACTCATCCAAGCACAGAGAGGAATTAAACCCAAAATGGCTTTGTGAATAAAATCAGGTGGAAATCCATCAAACGTGAATCCAGATGACACTGATCAGTAAGGGCCCAGTGTCTAAAACGTAATCCTCTCTGATACACAGAATCCAACAGATGCTTCCATAGAAATATTATTGCCATAGTCCAAAATGAGTAGAAAAGTTGTAGTGATGAGACGCCTCCATATGGAGGACCAGCTCTGCCATATTACCGTAAATAAATGCTCATGAAATAAATAAGCATACAATTAATTGCCCCCAAAAATGCAGTAAACAATAAATTAAGGTAGAAACTAGTGTTGTGCCGATACCTGGCTGTGCAGTATTGGCCGATACTGATACCATCTGTTTGATATTGATGTGTGTGTATATATGAAGAACTGCATACTACTTGGATGTAAAATAATTGCCATCATGGCTTTGTCAAGCTGCTGCCTGCCTTTGTGAAGCAGGAAAAAGACTAATACAAAGTGAATCCAGTAGAACACAGGTATCAAACTGGTTCCAGAAAGGGCCGTGTGGCTGCAGGTTTTCTTTCCAACCAAACAATAACACTACAGACTCCATTCATATCATCAAGTCGTCATGTTCAGATTGGACTCCCTTGATAAGATGACTGGAGTCTGGTGTGCTATTGCTTGGTTGGAAAGAAAACCTGCAGCCAAATGGCCCTTTCTGGAACCAGTTTGACACCCCTGCAGTAGAACTTTTTATTGCCTACCTGGAGTGGGTGACAATAGTTGAATAAACTTTTGGCTCTAAAAATGGTATCAGTGCCCTATTTGTTGGTACTCGCCAATAGATACCGCCGATACCATCATTTTAGTGCTGGATCGGGGCCCCAGCTGATACTGGTACTGGTATCGGTGCAACACTAGTCGAAATTAAGTTCTGCAATGCGACATAATTGTGTATATATATATATATATATCTAAATTAGCTTCTTTATTTATTCACCTTTGTAATAATTACCTTATTTATTTATGCGCATGTTATAATATTTTCTCTGTTTTCTTCTTCCTTTGTATTTTTTTACCCTATTTATTTCTACCTGTCAGTTTTACATTTCTGTCTGCCTTTCTGCCTCATTAAGCAAATGAGGAGGGGGGGTGTCTTAGAGGGTCAACTTCTGCCCATTGGTTGATTTGCATTTTACTGCATTTTGAAAAGTTGAGAGGGCCGCGGCAACCAGCGGAGCTCCGAGGGTTACGGCAGCCTTGCCTAGTCCGTCTGCAGTAGCCCTCTCTCTGCATGAACCATGTGTGAAGGACCGCTGGCCATGATGGCGATTTATAATTTTTTTTATTTGACAAAATGTTAATTTGATTTGTGTTTTTCTGACTGTTCATTATTATTCCCCCACTAAATTAAAAAGGTAAGAATTTATTATTATCTTGAGACTATTAATAACAGGAGGAGAAAGGCAGCATCAGACGAGCCGAGCGTGTGGTGATGTCATCAGTACGCTTCTGTTCCAATTGACCCAGATTCATGCTGCGTGCTTCCGTTCTCCCAGAGTCCAGACTTTCCTGGGTTCTTCTCTAGAACGAGGACACGAGTCCGTACTCCCGTTCTTATGAGTTGATAAACGACCAAAGACTTTAGACTCTCCTCTCCTCCTGTAGATTGGACTGATGCAGTAAAATGCTAACCAACCAATGGGCAGAAGTTCACCCTCTAAGACACACCCCCTCCTTCCTCATTTCCATAAATGCAGACAGAAATGTAAAAACGACTGGCAGAAATAAATTGAATTGAAGAAATAAAGAGGGTAAAAATAAATACAAAGAAAGCATAAAACAGACAAAAATGTTATAACAGGCACATAAATAAATACTTAAAAAATTAAGTAATAAAATTGAAGATTATAGCGGATAATAAATAAATAGGGTAATTATTACAAAGGAGAAAAAATAAAGAAGCTAATTAAAAGAGATTCATACATTTGTCTCACTGTATAATTTAATTTCTACGTACATTTATTTGTTTCTTGTATTTTTGGGGGCGTTTAACTGTATGCTTATTTATTGCGCATTTATTTATTTCAGTATTTTTAAATATGGCAGAGCTGGTCCTCCATACCTCCAAGCTTCAACAGGCAAATAGAGTTGATGAGCAAATAAAGTTGTTTTTAAGCATTGAACCACTGCAGCAAAATGTTTGGCAAATGGATTCATTTTTTCGAAGCTTCATTTAGAGTAAGCCCTCTTGGAAAAGTGTGGAACTGCAGGATTGTCAGGGATAGAGGGACAATCATTCATCCATATGTGATGTACAATCCTGCTGAGTCAGCGATTCCTCAGTGCAAGTAGTTGCTTATTTGTCTGGTGTAGATTACAGAGGTTGAAGTCCCCTTTGGTGCAAAATAAACGTAGCATTTAACACTCATTTAGAAAATATGCTGTTGCACATACAGCGTATCATGGTGTATTTGCGCATTAAGGTAGATGACTTTTATGTTACTGAGGAGAGTTTGGGGTTTACATACATTGGATTCAGGAGGAAAATCAGTTGCTGATTTGGACAGGGATTCTGGGATTCTGTGCTACGTTTTTGAAGCATGTATTGAAGCTTTAGACTATCATCACTACAAATATGATTGAATTCTGTAATTAAAAACAATCTTCAGTTTGTTGAATGTGGAACAAAATGCAGAGAATCATCAGCAATTAAGGCTTAAACGTTAGGGCTGTAACAGTGCTGAAGTATTGATACTATTCCGCCTCAGGAAGATGTTGGCTCATTTGCTCCGCCCCTCAAAGTTGCTCCAGGACGCTCCGCTCAAAATCCGCTCCGCGCTCAGCTTAATTTTCCTGCTGTCATTCCACGCTCACTCAAAGTTTCAGGAGAAGGCATTTTCTGATATTTTTCCTTCATGTAATTATGCCAAGCTTCTGTGACACACGGCGTTTGATTTAATGATCAAACCGATAGATGTATATTGTCTTATTTAACTGGCTGCTAAATTATCCCACTGTTTCTTAGCTGTGAACGTAACATCTCGCTTCATTCATGTTGCCCCGCGTTTCCAATTTAATTAATTTATTTTACTAGTCTACATTAAAAAGGTCTCTTCCCATCTCATTGGTAATGAGATAATGGTGTATAATGCATATATGCGATTCATTTTCAAAAACAGGCTTTTCCCACAACGATCACTTTATGTAAACCCACTCTGTATTGTTAAAGCTACAGTGTGTAATAATTACAGGGATATACAGTCAGAAATGTAATATATTATACATAACTATGTTATTTATCATCATCTACGAGCTCAGCCTCTTAACCTTAATATTTGAGTTGCCTTAGAATTCGTTATTTATAATTACATAGGAGCGGGTCTCGCAGCCATGGAGGCAGACATCTTTGCGCTACGGCAGCGCAGAGCCAACAAACTAGCGATTGCGAGATCGCCCATTACGCTCGAAAGTAACTACTGCAAGTTGAGAGAGATAAACTGAGACGGTACTGAACAATAGATGGCAGTATAATGCCTGAGAATACTATCTGTAAAATTATCTATGTAAACAAATCTCATCACTTGAGAAGGTAGGTGATGCGGACGTCGTGGAAGACATTTTGTCCCGTAACGCTCGCCGTACTGTTGGGGGGGAGAAGCGGTGGGGGGAGATGTTCATTTTGCTGCGGTCTGCAGTCTGGACGTTAGATGTCGCTAAAAATTACACACTGTAGCTTTAAGTATAGTTAGTGAATGGTTTTAGGATATTTTATCCCACTTTTTAATCACACAATATGCAATCCTCGTCTCGCCTGTGGTAAAGTTGAAACATAGACAATAACTGGCATATTTTTTAAAGTCATCAAGAAATCATATTTAAATGTGAAATCATTCTGGCTTAAACATGTATATAAATGTACTCTTTATCAGATGATATTGTCCCAAAAGTTAGAAAATTTCTATAAAAAAAAAATCCTGTCTTAAAATCTGTCTTTTTTTTCTCGTTGTCTTTTTTTTCATTATCTTATGCCGGCCAGTTAGTTATACGTCAGCCTGAACACCTAAATTCGTCCAATTATATATCAACGGTCATCCGTCAATCAAATTTTTTCACTCATAGCATCTTGATTCATATGTCGCAGCTAATATACGCAACGATTGAAATCAGAATCCTTTCCCATTGAGTTCCGTCCCAGTGTTCACGGGGATGGACGTCTGTGTCTTCAGCAGGCGTAGAGCTAACAGAACTGGCAGCGTTGCGAGGCAAGGGCTCAAACATGTACGGCTGGAAGCCTTCTACACCAAACCAAGCTTCTGCCGCCCTGGCGTCCTCTTCCACAACATCTTCATCCCCACTTTCCTCCTCTAAATAAAAAATGTATGACGGAGGAGACTCATCCATGACCTCCGACACTAAACTCTCCTCCTCTTGCATGTTTCCTCTGTCCATAGCGTTCCTTGACAGTGTCGTTTCTAAGTCACCAATTTAGTGCTACTTGGTCCCAATGGAATTTCCCATTGGGAACCTACTAGCACTAAGTTGCTAACTGGTTAGCAAGATGCTTCTGATAAACTGGTCTCAACCAAAGAGCTTGCAAACCTTCCGCCACAACAACCCCACCCTCTCGATAAACATCCAATCAGATTCCCTTTATTCACTCGCGTAAAGTCGTGCACCACTCGGGAGAATTTGGAACTGTAGCGGTTGAAATATCCGCTTCCCTACGACTTTAAAAACTGTCGGTCTGCAATGAGACACCAGGGGAACATGACTGTGAATCTGTGAGGCTGGCTGTGGGCAGGAGTCGTCCTTCCTGTGGGACGCTGCCGGGCCACGCTCAGAGAGGACAGGAAGCTGAAACTGCATCTGGGTTTTAGTTCTCTTCAAACAGGAGGCGGCTGCAGAACTTCTTAAGCTGCAGCTGAAGGAGGAGCGATGCCCTCTGAGCAGGTTATGAGGTCCAGAACTTTCTTATCCTGGCTGTCAGTCACGGCGATGTGGGAATCATGATCTCTAGGGTCCGATATAACTTCCTCAGTGATCCACACGCTGCTCTGCCTGAAGCCCGCTTGGTCTCGGTTCTGATTCTGGTGTCTTTGCAGGTTGTTGAAATTTCTTTCAACTTCTGGTACCGTCTGGGAGAACATCTCTACAAAATAAACGATGTAAATCTTCACAACATCTTCCGACCCTACATCCAGAGACTCCTGCACTGTTTGGCGCGGCACTGCCAGCTCGATCCGGACCACGTAAGGCAACAGAACCCTCTCTAGCTGACCCGCTTCTATTCCTGCTCTTCAGTCTAAAGTTGCTCCCAATCCACAGGAGGGAATTCCAGAGGAAACGGATGATTTTGGGGAATTCAGGATGAGGGTTTCGGACCTCGTTAAGGATGTTATTTTCCTGGTGGGATCCATGGAATGCTTTTCTCAGGTAGCTCCAGAACCTCAGCAAAGTTCTGCTCAGCACTGTGCTGCAGCCCAGGTAATGTTCTGTGTGTCTCCTCTATCAGTTGTATTCTACACTAAAAGATGGCAGTCCTCCGTGGGAGGTGACGGAAGCCGTCCTCTTCATCATGGCTTCCATCGCGAAGAGCGTTGACCCGTGAGTTTCTCTCCATGCCAGTGGCGTAGAACTAGTTTCAGGTGAGAAGTTCTGAGCTGATCCGATAACTGTTTTTTTTCCAGAGAGAACAACCCGACGGTGTCCGAGGTTCTGCAGCAGGTGGTCCTGCTTCCGGAGAACGTCCACATAGCTGTGCGCTACACCAGCATCGAGCTGGTTGGAGAGATGAGCGAGGTGGTGGACCGGAACCCCAGATTCCTGGGTAGGGCGGTCCTCCCGGTCGATGTGTGGAAACCCGGCGGACCTCCCCCTGAAGCTAATCCCACTGTCTTCCTCCCGCTGCAGACCCGGTGCTGAACTACCTGATGAAGGGGCTCAGAGAGAAGCCTCTGGCATCAGCGGCGGCCAAGGCCATCCACAACATCTGCTCCGTGTGCCGGGATCACATGGCTCAGCACTTCCAGGGTCTGCTGGAGATCGCTCGCTCTCTGGACTCCTTCGCACTGTCCACCGAGGCTGCGGTCGGACTCCTCAAAGGTAGGGGGCGTCTGCCATCTGCGCTGCGGAGGCTTTGGTTGGTTGTTCAGGTCTGAAGCATCTCTGTCCTTCCTTCTGATTGGCCGCTGGGTCCCCTCTGCAGGTACGGCGCTGGTCCTGGCCCGGCTGCCTCTGGAGAAGATAGCAGAATGTCTCAGCGACCTGTGTGCTGTTCAGGTTCTGGCACTGAAGAAGGTGAGCGTGTGTTTAGGTCTCTGTGGGTGGGAGCTGTGGGAACCGTTCTGACCGAACTCTGTCCTTCCAGCTTCTGGCGGAACAATCTACGAACGGGAAGTCTGCGGATCCCACGGTGTGGCTGGACAGGCTGGCCGTCATCTTCAGGTGAGTTTAGCTGCTGGGAAGTTTTACCACTGCGGCTGCAGACAGTGAACGCATTGTGCTGCTCCCTCCTCAGACACACCAACCCCATCGTGGAGAACGGACAGACCCATCCGTGTCAGAAAGTCATCCAGGAGGTAAATCCCCTGAACTCACCTGAGCTTTCCAGGAAAAGCAGCTTTAAATCTTAACGACTGGCCCCGCCTCTGCAGATCTGGCCGGTTTTGTCGGAGACGCTTAACGCTCACCAGGCGGACAACCGGATCGTGGAGCGCTGCTGCCGCTGCCTCCGCTTCGCCGTGCGCTGCGTCGGGAAAGGCTCCGCCTCCCTGCTGCAGCCGCTTGTCACTCAGGTAATGTCCGCCTCCGGTATCTTGAGCCGTTGCTCAATCTGTGTACTTGTGCGTTCTCGTGTACTCATGAAACGCCATCAGCCTCAGCCCTAGTACTGTTGCAATTTACAAGAACAGCAGAGAAAGGACAGTCTCTGGATGTTTTTCTTGCCCCTCCCCTTTTACCCAGCATGCATCAGAGCAGACTTGTCTGTTCTTGAGATTGACAGCTGTCCCAGCATGCACTGCAGCAGCAGCTTTCGATGGAGCGCTCACAGAGCGCAGAGTATAAAGTAAAAGGTTTTTTTTACTCTTTTCTGTTGCTGTTGTTCAATAAAAGTACGTTTTAAGGTCATTTGAGGCGAGAATATTATACTTTAAAGCATCACTAAATGGCCTATTTATTGATTTAGTGCGTAATTTAAAAAAAACATTTCCGAAGTTGAGAGGTACGTGGGAACCAGCGGACCTCCGAGGCTAACGGCAGCCAGGGCTAACGTTAGCCGGTCTGCAGAAGCCCTCTCTCTGCATACACGTGTTTTTTTTGTTTTATTTGGCTAAATGTTCATTTGATTTGTGTTTATCTGACTGTTAACTATTTTCCCCCCACTAAATGGAAAAAGTAATAATTTATTATTATCTAGAGACTATTAACCCATTTAGGCCTAAAACGCCTGGAAAAAACACCTTAAAAACCTATGGCCGATTTTAAAAAATACCCCTAAAACCTGAAGTTTTTCTGTAAATTCAGCAACTGTGTCAACGCCTAGTAAATTATTGATATCTCAGCTTCTGTAGCAGATAGAACTCAAAATATATTTTATCTTTGAAATTCTTCCAAAAAAAAAAAAAAGTGAAAAGCAGTAATCAAAAAAAAAAAAAAAAAATTCAACCTTTTATTTTTTCCATATGTGATCATGTCTTCATTGAGAATGTGCAATATAAAACGTTTTTAAAATAAAGAACAAACATTACATAAATAACTATCTGATGATTACTTATTAACAGTATTATTATGCATAATAATGCATATGTCTGTGTTATAAATTGCATACACTTACCTCCAGATGGCCACAAATCTGTCCCGGGACATATTTTGGGGGAACTGCGTCCGGAAGAGAGGTTTACTCTGTCGCCAATAATCTCTTCGTACTGGCAACACAAGAAGTCCCATGCCCATACACAGCCCAATAAATGTCTTCATCTCCGTCACAGTCACGGGTGACCACTTTGCCATCTTTGCTCTTGTTGGAGTTTGGTTTGTTTGGTCACTGTACCTATTCGTCTCGGTAACAAGATGCATCCAAAGTTCTTCATTAAAAATATGCTCAAATGCCTGCAGCGGTGTGGCGTCTGCAGGCAAATCAACTTTCACTCCAGGTGTGCGGTTGAAAACACTCCGTGCATTGCGGTGGTAGTTCGATTGGTTCAGCGCGTTCAAAGTCATCATTTTCATCTATACCGTCATCAAAGCCGACACACTCCTCAAAATCACTGCCTTCCGACAACTCTTCTCTGTCAAACTCCTCCATGTTTGCTTGAAAAGAACTTCTTTCTTCTTGCTTGACTTATATGCTCTCCCGGCGTCAATGGTAGAATTACGCAACAGCGCCCCCGGCTTGAATGGTAGAAATGCGGTAATGCTTTCCCGGCCTAAATGGGTTATTAACAGGGGGTAAAATGCAGCTCAATACGAGCCGAGCATGTGGTGATGTCATCAGTACTTCTGTTCCAATGGACCCATATTTATGCTGCGTGCTCCCGTTCCTCCAGAGTTCACACTTCCCTGTGTTTTTCTTGAGAACATACTTGATGAGAACAAAAGTCGCATGCTTGTGATCTGGGAAATGGCTTTGATCTGGCGACAGCCGTTACCAGGGAAACACTGACTTTTTTTTTTGTCTCCATCAGATGGTGAGCGTGTACCAGGTGTATCCCCACTCCTGCTTCCTGTACCTGGGCAGCATCCTGGTGGACGAGTACGGCATGGAGGAGGGCTGCAGGCAGGGGCTGCTGGACATGCTGCAGGTAAACGCCCACCTGTCCACACCTGAGACCACGCCCAGCAGACCCCATCAGCTCACCTAGCTACTCTTTATCCCGCAGGCTCTCTGCATGCCCACCTTCCAACTGCTGGAGCAGCCCAACAGCCTGAGGAACCACCCCGACACCGTGGACGACCTGTTCAGACTAGCCACCAGGTGAGCAGAGCTTCCTGCTGGACAGCAGGTCCCGTATGGAGAGCATTTTACTCCATTATTGTTGCAAAGAATGCTTTTCATGAATGGAAATTTAGATAAAAAATAAGTATAAAAAAAAAGCTAAATCTACAACTGAAACTTTGAAAAAGTTCTTAATAAAAACAGCTTTTGAGAGTAACTTTGCTGTTTTCTCAGATTTATTTTATTTTTGCACATTTCTGTTTCAGGTTGTACTTGAAATAAAGATGATCTGGTCGCAAAAAATGCAATTTGTGAAACAATCTGAAAAAGAGGAATTTGGGAAAACATAAAATAAAATTGATTAAAAAAAGAAAAATAATAATAAATGGATTTCACTCCCAGGTTGCATTCTTGCATTTACAAATCATGTTCTTTAAAAACAACTGTGGAGCAAAATTCCCTCCATATTTCTGCCTCAAATATTCTTCTGGTGTCTTTGCGTCCAGATTTGTCCAGAGGAGTCCCGTCACGCTGCTAGGCAGCACCATCATCGTCCACATCATCCAGTGCGCCATCGCCGCCGCGTCCCTCGACCACCGGGACGCCAACTGCAGCGTGATGAAGTTCATCCGAGACCTGGTCCACACCGGAGTCGGCAACGATGTGAGTCCCCCCCGCCGGTTCATTTTGACATGCAACATAGATGTTGGTGATGGACTGGAACCGGTTTAATCTGGTTCAAAGGCAGACTCTAGGTGTTTTGATTTAACCCCGTGTGTGTATGGGGGGGTGTGTGCAGCACGAGGAGGACTTTGAGTTGAGGAAGCGTCTGATTGGTCAGGCCATGGAGCAGAACGGCCAGCAGCTCATTAACCAGCTGCTACACTCCTGCTGTTTCTGCCTGCCGCCGTACACGCTGCCGGATGTGGCCGAGGTTCTGTGGGAGATCATGCTGTTCGACCGACCCGTGAGTCCCCCCGCAGGCCGAGTCAGGGTCCGCTCCGTCGGTTCTGGAGCCAGCCCTTCATCTCTGCTCCTTTCCGTTGCAGATGTTCTGCCGCTGGCTGGAAAATGCTCTGAAAGGCTTACCGAAGGAGACGGCGGGAGGAGCCGTGACCGTCACCCACAAACAGCTGACGGACTTCCACAAACAGGTGACCAGGTGAGTTCTAAGAGCGCGGCACAGAACCCACACATCTCTGAGATCAGACAGCCTCAGGTCCTCATCGGTCACACACCAACAGCTGCTGCCACTTCCTGTCGCTTCTGTGGTTGCCATGTCGACACAGTGAGCTGCTGAAGCCATTAGTGAACAATTCACTATTGGTTCAAAATGAGTGCTGGACCGGTTGGATCTCCCAGCTTAGAAGAGATCCTGCTGGTTCTGATCCAAACAGAGGAGCTCAGCAGTGACTAATCAATGAGGCGTTCAGGGACTGTCAAAGCCTGAAGCTTCACTTTTCTAGTTGAGACTCGTCTTTCCGAAGGTGGGCGGCTGAAAGACTGAAGCTCAGAGGCGGCGAGTCCAGACCCGTCCTGGTAGCAGAGCTGCAGCAGGAAACACCTGACTCATTCACTTGATAAAACCCACTCATCCTGCAGGAACCTGAAGGGCCGCTCTGCTTCTCTTTCAGTGCCGAGGAGTGCAAACAGGTGTGCTGGGCCATCCGAGAGTTCACCAGACTGTACCGATAGCTGCGACCTTCTCATGACACCAGGTAACCTTCCACACCGGAAACTTGTCTAAGCTGCAGCTTTAAGCCTTGGCTTAGAAAACTGGAACCCAGGTTTACTTTCTACAGACTGTTAGAAGCGGAGACCCTTTCTACAGACCATTAGGCGGCGTTGGTAACCCTTTCTAGATGGCATTGAGAGGAGGCAGTAGCCCTTTCTGTAGATCGTTAGGAAGCGGAAACCCCTTTATACAAGCCTTTAGGCGGCAGCGGTAACCCTGTCTACAGGTCTTTAGGTGGCGGTGGTAACCCTTTCTACAGGCCGTTGGGAGGAGGCGGTAGCCGTTTTTACAGGCCGTTGGGAGGAGGCGGTAGCCCTTTCTACAGGCCTTTAGGCGGCGGCAGTATCCCTTTCTAGAGACAGTTAGGCGATGCAGGTAAACCTTTCTACATGCCGTTGAGAGGAGACTTCCTACGGGCCTTTAGGCGGCGGCGCTAACCCTTCCTACGGGTCTTTAGGCGGCGGCGCTAACCCTTCCTACGGGCCTTTAGGCAGCGGAGGTAACCCTTCCTACGGGCCTTTAGGCGGCGGCGCTAACCCTTCCTACGGGCCTTTAGGCGGCGGAGGTAACCCTTCCTACCGGCCTTTAGGCGGCGGCGCTAACCCTTCCTACGGGCCTTTAGGCGGCGGAGGCAACCCTTCCTACCGGCCTTTAGGCGGCGGCGCTAACCCTTCCTACGGGCCTTTAGGCGGCGGAGGCAACCCTTCCTACGGGCCTTTAGGCAGCGGAGGCAACCCTTCCTACCGGCCTTTAGGCGGCGGCGCTAACCCTTCCTACGGGCCTTTAGGCGGCGGAGGCAACCCTTCCTACGGGCCTTTAGGCAGCGGAGGCAACCCTTCCTACAGTCCTTTAGGCGGCGGCGCTAACCCTTCCTACGAGCCTTTAGGCGGCGGCGCTAACCCTTCCTACAGTCCTTTAGGCAGCGGAGGTAACCCTTCCTACAGTCCTTTAGGCAGCGGAGGTAACCCTTCCTACGGGTCTTTAGGCAGCGGAGGTAACCCTTCCTACGAGCCTTTAGGCGGCGGCGCTAACCCTTCCTACAGGCCTTTAGGCAGCGGAGGTAACCCTTCCTACAGTCCTTTAGGCAGCGGAGGTAACCCTTCCTACGGGCCTTTAGGCAGCGGAGGTAACCCTTCCTACGAGCCTTTAGGCAGCGGAGGTAACCCTTCCTACGGGCCTTTAGGCAGCGGAGGTAACCCTTCCTACGGGCCTTTAGGCGGCGGCGCTAACCCTTCCTACGGGCCTTTAGGCAGCGGAGGTAACCCTTCCTACGGGCCTTTAGGCAGCGGAGGTAACCCTTCCTACGGGCCTTTAGGCGGCGGCGCTAACCCTTCCTACGGGCCTTTAGGCAGCGGCGCTAACCCTTCCTACGGGCCTTTAGGCGGCGGAGGTAACCCTTCCTACGGGCCTTTAGGCAGCGGAGGTAACCCTTCCTACAGGCCTTTAGGCGGCGGCGCTAACCCTTCCTACGGGTCTTTAGGCAGCGGAGGTAACCCTTCCTACGGGCCTTTAGGCGGCGGAGGTAACCCTTCCTACGGGCCTTTAGGCGGCGGAGGTAACCCTTCCTACGGGCCTTTAGGCAGCGGAGGTAACCCTTCCTACGGGCCTTTAGGCGGCGGCGGTAACCCTTCCTACGGGCCTTTAGGCGGCGGCGGTAACCCTTCCTACGGGCCTTTAGGCGGCGGCGGTAACCCTTCCTACGGGCCTTTAGGCGGCGGCGGTAACCCTTCCTACGGGCCTTTAGGCGGCGGCGGTAACCCTTCCTACGGGCCTTTAGGCGGCGGAGGTAACCCTTCCTACGGGCCTTTAGGCGGCGGCGGTAACCCTTCCTACGGGCCTTTAGGCGGCGGCGGTAACCCTTTCTACGGCCCTTTAGGCGGCGGCGGTAACCCTTCCTACGGGCCTTTAGGCAGCGGAGGTAACCCTTTCTACAGCCCTTAAGGTGGCAGCAGTTACCCTTTCTACAGGCCATTGGGAGGAGGCAGTAACCCTTTCTTCCCTTTAGTTTTCACTGGTCTGATACAGACCTCAGTAGGATCATAAAGGTTTATTCCCAGTGATCTGGTATTTCATCCCTTTATGTTGGAGGAATTAATTTTGAAGGCAGGAATCCAGCTTTTCTGTTCTCAGTAGTTCAGAGGTTTAAAGCAGAGAAATCCAGCTGTGTTGCTGGATGGAAGTTGAATGGCTTGTAGCACAGGTAGAAATGGGCAGCTGCTCACCTGGACTAAATCTTTATTTATTTTTTTTCTCTTCAGGTTAAATCTTTAGTTGACCAACATTCAGAGGTGACGGCAAAAAGCTGCGACTGCAGACCATGAGGAAGACGGAGAGACTTTGAATGTGAAACAGGACTCTGTAACCTGACGGAGTACGGACTGATGAGACAGACGGAGCCCACCCCCAGCTCACCTGAGCCAGCCTCACCCACAGCAGGCGGTTCTGGGTGGGCGGGGTCAGGTCTCGAGGAAGGGTGCCCATCGGTTCCTGCTGGATCCTCAGTGGCGATTAATCAGGACGTGCCTGCTAAACTGTTTTTAAGAGATTTATTTTTGGGACTTTGGTCAAGATGTTTTTGTCTGTGCCAAAAAACAGAGCCAAAAAAATTCCCATGATGCTGTGGGCTGAGTGGCGTAACGCTGGAGGATTTGGCGTCACCTTTGACCTTTTATCTTTTGGTTTATTTTAGTTTTTTTCCATATATGGAAATGGAGAGGACTGTGGGTAATGAGGCAGACTGGCACCATGACATCAGTGGTGATGTAGCCTTGCTGATAATAAAAACAGCTGAAATGAAGCCGTGTTTCCATTTTTTTTCCTAAAGCGAAACGTAAACTTGGTCCAGTTTAACCGTCGGGGAGACTGCAGGCGTACCTGAGCCCAGGTGCCTCAGTAACCCGACACCATAACAGGAAAGATGATGTCATTAGCTCTACACCTGCTGGGAGTTCTGGTTAAACTGGTTTCTGTTTGTTGTCACCTGGAACACTGGTTCCAGAAATCAACACTCAGACGTCGGGTTTGTCCTCTGGGGAGAAAAATGTTGGGAATCGCCCTTTATTTAATCAAAGTAGAAAAAATAATTTTATGGTTAAAATTACAAAGAACATTGAAAAATACAACCAGCTTTAATACAGAATATTTGGCAGTCTGTAGTTCTGATGGACCGGAGCAGAACCGTCTGACCGAATGTCTGCCGGAACCCAACGATCCATGTTTCTCCTCCGGACTTCAGCTGCTCTTCTCTCACCTTCGGCCCGGTCCTGTAAGGTTCTGGGTGGGTTTAGATGTGGTTCTGACATGCCATGCTTCCAGTACCTTCAATCTGTAGAGATCACCCAGGTTCTAACAGTTCTTTTATGACGGCGTTAAAGAAACCAGAACGGCCAAAAAAAAAAAAACACTGCCAGAAGTGGTTCTGAAAGACCAGAGCCAGAACTTTTCAGTCGCCTTGTTGGAGCTGAAATGCTGCGTCTGATCTCAGAACCAAACCAACCAGAACCTGTTACTGGTTCCCAACGACCTGGACTGGCAGCATTGCAGCTCAAACATAAAGCCTGGAATGAAAACGGTCCGGACCAGAAGTAAAACGCAGCTAAAGTACAACAGGAAAAAACAGAATTCTAGAAAGTTCTGGACCTTGACGTTTGGGTTAATAGTCTTAAGGAAATGTGAACCCATCCAAATCGGAACGAGGTAGGTGCTGGTTCTACAGCACTGAAACATCCGGGCTGTCGGGTCGGATCATGCATCATCGGACCCTTGAACTCCTGGTTCTGATCCAATGTTCATGAAATATTGAGGTTCTGCAGAATCGGATCAGCTTCGACCCGACCCTGGCATTAAGGGTCCTGAAGTCAACCCAGGTGGTTCTGGATCCGGCTGTTCAGCTGGTCCCCATTGAGAATCCACTGGGTCCGTTGTTCATGGAGGCTTCCAGGGAACCGGTTGGGGCCCAGGGCCCCTGGACCCCCAGCTGGTTCTGAAGGAGCCTTTGAAGTTCTTTAAACTGTTCCACCGTCTGGTCCTTCACGTCCGGGTTGGAAATCTGCAGCCGGATGCTGTCGGTGGACCAGTTCAGTTCTCCAGAGAACATCTCCGTCAGGATCCGCGCCACCACAGGAACCACCTGAAACCAGCAGAACCTTTAGAACCCACACCAGCGAGCCTGTAGGAAAGGGACACGTCGGTCCGACTCACCTGGACCATGATGAGCTTCTTCTCCTTCGGTTTCTTGTCTGGCCAGTCTTCTCCAAAGCAGAGGTTGACCTCGAACGGTGGCGGGTTCTGAGCCTCTCCCCTCTGGAACAGGATCAGCCCTGAGGAGCAGAAGAACCTTCCTGAAACGGCGCTGCTCACATGAAACCAAACGGCAGAGCTGGAGAACAAACCTTGCAAGAACTCGTTGAGACTGAACACTTTGATCCTCCTCTCCCTCTCCATGGGGTTTGGAGGTCCCTGTTCTGGCATTCCCGGCCCAGACCAGAACACCTTACACTGGCAGAGGCGGATGGCGTAAATGTCCTGCTGCTCGATCTCCAGGATCAGGCCTCTGTCCATCACGTCCAGGAGAGCATCTGTGTAGAACCGCTGCTTCTGGTTCTGGATTTCAGTAGTCCCTGGGAACAGAACCTGCTGCAGAGTGACGGGTCCAAACAGGTCCACCTGATCTGGGGAAGGTTCCAGGTGTCCGTAGTAGAGCCGGCAGCCCTGAGGGTTACTGACGGTTAGAGAGCCCATGGCTCGGCCCCGGTACAAGAACTTCAGGTCCAGATCTGTTACTGCGCCAAGAGAGAGAACACTTTGGTTAACGGTACCGTCTGTTCTACCAGAACATCTTAGAACCCAGTAACCCAAAGAGCTGTCACGTCCAGGTTGGACTTTTAACTAAGCAGATCTGGTTCAGCCAGCAGGGTCAAACCAACTGCTGCCGTACCGTCCTAAGTCCAGAACCACTGCTGATGGTTCTGTTTCTATTTAGTATTATGGGTTCTACTGGGTTCTATTCTGCAGATTGATGAAACCAGTTGGACTACAAAAAAATCGGAGGCATTTAACCTGAGCCAAAACAGAACCTCATGGTTTGGGAAGTAAGACGGAACATTTCTTAACCAGTACCGGTTAGTTTGGACCCGTTGTTGAGATATTGACCTCTGACGGAATCAGTCAGCTACTCTGAACCTTTTGGACCTCAGACTCACATGGGACGCTGCTCAGCAGGTCGTACTTGCAGGGTTGGTGGTTCTGCGGGTCCGGCTGGGTTTGGATGGACCCCATGTTGCTTGCTTCCATGGATTCGGGCTGGATACCAGAAACTGCAGCGGACAGCGAGTTCAGGTCCTGGAGTCCATTAGGAAGTCCTCCAGGCGGGCCGAAGCTCCCCGGATCCACCATGGTACCGCGGGGCTGCAGGTCAGAGGTCATGGGTAGGAGCGGCAAGGGGATCACCTGGGGAGATCCAAACGACCCGCTGGAGGACAGGCCGAAGGGGGGGAAGGTCGTAGGCTCGTTGATCCGAGGGTCTTTAGAGACAAAAGGTCAAACTGGGTCAACGGTACATCGGTTACCAAGGAAACGCCAATAAACACCCATCACTCACTGATGCTGAGGTCCATCAGGTTCGGCATCTGAAAAGATTCACACGTTTTCAGTTTATTCGGTGGGAAAATGGAGACTTACTGACTGTTCAGCCTTATCGTTTCCTCACCTCCTCATCCTCTTCCTCGGCTCCGTCTGAAACAGAACAATCAGGAATCAGATTCTGGGTTAAACCCCAAACAGAAGCTGGTCCAGGTGCGGCTCACCTGCGTTCCCAGGCACGTCGCACACCTCGTAGATTTTAAAGGGCTTGAGCGGCGTCTCCTTGGTTCCGTCGTACTTCAGCTGGAACTCCCGGCTCTTGTTGAGGGCGCAGCGCAGGTTGGCCTTCCACTTGGCCGGGTCCGGTTCGTCCACTCCCTCCTGGTACTTCCCCGTCTCCACAGCCCACGCCTGCAAGACGCAGCGGAGGAGGAAACATTTACAGCTGCCATATTCATGGGTCCCAGTGGATCAGAACTTCCTGTTCACAGAACCGGTTCCGCTCCTAATGGCTGAACAGTTGCCTGGGGCCCCAAGTTCCTGGGGGCCCCAAGTTCCTGGGGGCCCCATAAAACTCCTTTTACATGTTCACTATAGCTATGCTGGTGAAGATTCTCTGTCATCCAGGTTATAGTCATTCCAAAAAATGTTGGAAAAAACAATCCACTGGACTTTTCCAAGTTTGAAGACGTTTCTCATCTCATCCAGGAAGCTTTATCAATTCAAGATCAACTGAAAGGATTTCATTTGAATTGAAAAAGCTTCCTGGATGGGAAGCGAGATGTTTTTAGACTTCAAAATAAAGACCAGTGGACTATTTTTTTAAACTTTTTTGGAATTAATACAGCTATTCTTTATTTGTGCACATTAAATATGTTTTTGATAAAAAACTAAAAAAATATTTCCGCTAAAACACCATCAGAACACATATATTAAGTCTGTCTCAGCCCCCCCCTTCAGTGTCCACCATATTGGATCAGTCCATTTGCTGCACATGTTCAGAAAGGTCCAAACAGACAGCAGCAAACCATTTGAAAACAAACAATGAAAAGAGCAGTGTTGCAAACTTATCCCGTTTGCTGCTGTATTTAGCGACTTTTCAGACCCCTCTAGCACTTTTGTTTCTTAAAAGCGCCATATCTAGTGACTTTTTTCTGCTACTGGAGAATTCGGAGACAACATCTAAAAGCAGCGAACTCTGCTCTCCAGAGCAAGTAGATTGGTAACCCCGCCTCCTGCTCTCCTCTATCTTGTCTGCTGTCATGACTCATGCAGCTATTATTTCATCCAAATGAAAAATGGAGAACAAAGAAGCAGATCATGGCTTGTCTACAGTGAAAAGAAGGACTGGGTTATTTAGTTTTTGGAAACACAGGAAGGAGCAATCAGCTAAGTGAGCTTAGGCTACGTTCACAAAGCAGCCTGAAGTGATTCAAATCCCATTTTTTGGCCCATATTCAACCTGGATCTGATCTTTTCATGGCAGTCTGACCAACACAGATCCGATTTCTTCCAATCTGACCCAGGCCACTTGGCTATGTGGTCCTGGATCCGACACGAATCTGATCGTTTCAAATGCGACCTGTGTTTGAACGGCCAGGTCGCATTCATCCGACCTGAACGCCATTAATACCCGACATAGGTCACTATTCTGGGTCTTACTACGCAAAAGCAGAAAAAAAACAACAACCATGGCGGACAATGATGCGGAGGGCAGTATTTATGTTTAACCATATTGAAAAGATCGTGTTTTTATGGTTGGGAAAGAACTAGATGCACTCCAGCACTACCATCCATGTTTATTTCTCTAAACACAGAGCAGGCTGGCCTGTGATGTCATCGCATCCTCTACTGCACATGCAGGACACTTGGGTTGTATGACTGCAGTTCAGACAGGAGATCACATACAAGTCACATACAGGTGCTGGTCATAAAATTAGAATATCATGAAAAAGTAGATTGATTTCAGTAATTCCATTTAAAAAGTGAAACTTGTATATTATATTCATACATTACATACAAACTCATATATTTCAGATGTTTATTTTGTTTAATTTTGATGATTACAAATGACAACAAATGAAAATCTCAAATTCATCATATCAGAAAATTAAAATATTACTGAAGACCAATAAAAACAAAGGATTTATAGAAATGTTGGCCAACTGAAAAGTATGAACATGAAAACTATGAGCATGTACAGCACTCAGTATTTAGTTGGGCCTCCTTTGGCCTGTATTACTGCAGCAATGCGGCGTGGCATGGAGTCGATCAGTCTGTGGCACTGCTCAGGTGTTATGATAGCCCAGGTTGCTCTAATAGTGGCTTTTAGCTCTTCTGAATTGTTGGGTCTGGTGTATTGCATCTTCTTCTTCACAATACCCCATAGATTTTCTATGGGGTTAAGGTCAGGAGAGTTTGCTGGCCAATTAAGAACAGGGATACCATGGTCCTTCAACCAGGTACTGGTAGCTTTGGCACTGTGTGCAGGTGCCAAGTCCTGTTGGAAAATGAAATCTGCATCTCCAAAAAGTTGGTCAGCTGCAGGAAGCATGAAGTGCTCTAAAACTTCCTGGTATGTGGCTGCGTTGACCCTGGACCTCAGAAAACACAATGGACCAACACCAGCAGATGACATGGCACCCCAAACCATCACTGACTGTGGAAACTTTACACTGGACTTCAAGCAACGTGGATGAAGTGCCTCTCTTCTTTTCCTCCAGACTCTGGGACCTTGATTTCCAAAGGAAATGCAAAATTTACTTTCATCAGAGAACATGACTTTGGACCACTCACCAGCAGTCCAGTCCTGTTTCTCTTTAGCCCAGGCAAGACGCTTCTGACGCTGTCTGTGGTTCAAGAGTGGCTTGACACAAGGAATGCGACAGCAGAAACCCATGTCTTTCATACGTCTGTGTGTGGTGGTTCTTGAAGCACTCACTCCAGCTGCAGTCCACTCTTTGTGAATCTCCCCCACATTTTTGAATGGGTTTTGTTTCACAATCCTCTCCAGGGTGCGGTTATCTCTCTTGCTTGTACACTTTTTTCGACCACATCTTTTCCTTCCCTTCGCCTCTCTATTAATGTGCTTGGACACTGAGCTCTGTGAACAGCCAGCCTCTTTAGCGATGACCTTTTGTGTCTTGCCCTCCTTGTGCAAGGTGTCGATGGTCGTCTTTTGGACAACTGTCAAGTCAGCAGTCTTCCCCATGATTGTGTAGCCTATAGAACTAGACTGAAAGACCATTTAAAGGCTTTTGCAGGTGGTTTGAGTTAATTAGCTGATTAGAGTGTGGCACCAGGGGCCATCAATTTTGAACCTTTTCACAATATTCTAATTTTCTGATATGATGAATTTGAGATTTTCATTTGTTGTCATTTGTAATCATCAAAATTAAACAAAATAAACATCTGAAATATATGAGTTTGTATGTAATGTATGAATATAATATACAAGTTTCACTTTTTAAATGGAATTACTGAAATCAATCTACTTTTTCATGATATTCTAATTTTATGACCAGCACCTGTACATTTGGGAATGTGAACGGCAACGCAAAAAAATCGGATTTCACAAAAAAATCAGAATTGAGCATGAAAGTCGCGGAGTGAACGTAGCCAAAGTGATTGGAAAAAATCTTTCATTCCTTTAGAGACAGCATGAAAAGTCAGCTGAGTACAAAACATAGAGAGGAAAACAAGAAGAAAAGGGACAAGAAGAGAGGGACACAACCTAGAACAGATAATGGATGTCTATTCTATTACAATTTCTCTGTCTGCATACAGAGGTGTCAAGTAACAAAGTACAAATACTTCGTTACTGTACTTAAGTACACTTTTTAGCTATCTATACTTTGCTCCATTATTTATTTGTCTTCCTACTTCTGACTTCTACTCATATCATTTTAAACAAGTATCTGTACTTTCTATTCCTTACATTTTTAAAGCAAACGTTACTCGTTACTTTTGGCTTCGGTTTAATGTTTATAAATATTTATTTCCCGTCATGTGCTCCATCCAAAATACTTTTATATAAAGTATAAATACTTTTATACTTTAAGTAGTTTTTGGAGCACATACTTTTTCACTTTTACTTGAGTAAAGAGGTCAAGTTGATACTTCAACTTTTACCAGAGTGTTTTTAAATTGCAGTATCTATTCTTCTACTTAAGAAACAGATGTATGAACTTTTGGCAACACTGTTTGTATAATGGGTGTTTTTGTCTTCTCAAATCAGAGGGCCCCCTGCCTGTCTTTGCCCAGGGCCCCAAATTTCCTAAATCCGCCCCTGGGATTTTCCTCAGTCTGACAGAAAAGAGGAAGCTGAGAAGAGGAAGAGCAGCTCATGCTTTGCTTCACCAGAGAAAGCAGGGAAATGAAACCTCTCAGCAGAAGGAAGTCCAAACGGCTGAAGCAGAGTGAGACATCAGAACCAAAGCACTGGACACGTTTCCGGTCCTCGCGCCTCACTGCCCAGTTCCCCATTCTGGACTGTCAGCTGCGGTCCGCAGCAGCGCAGCGCAGGGTTCTGCTTTTCATCGGGACTCAAACCTTGAAGATGGTGTTCTCCTCCTCTGACACGGGCGTGTGGCGCGTGGCGTGTTTCCAGGGGATCTGGAAGAGCCGGTGCTCCGGGCTGAGCCACTGGAGACCCGCATACCTGCCGCTGTTCACCTGGGCCAGCAGCCAGGGCTTCAGGCGGATCCTGCGGGGATGGATGCTCATGGTCGGCCGGGCAGGCTGGAGGAGGGAACCAGATTCAAGTTTAGGACCGGCTCCGGAACTGAGCTGAAAGTCCTGCAGCAGATGGTTTGACAGAGACCAGCGCAGCTGGAGAACCGGTTCGGCGGTTCGTAGTCGGATGGACTCACCTGATCTCGGTTCCTGGTTCCGGTTCCGCGCTCTCAGTATAAAACAGTCACGCGCTCACTTCCCAAACTAACTACCAACAAACAAACTGGAGCTGAAATCGGTGCCGCCCGTCACAAAGTTCCACAGATCCGTTCAGCTCAAGTAAAGCGACACGACATCAAAGCAGCTTCCGGCTCATCTCCACCAGCCTTTCAAAATAAGAGCTCCCGTGTAGAGCAGGTGCGCCAAAGCGGCTCAATAATGAAAAGAACGATTGAGATGAATCTCCAGCTCGTTCCTCTTGTGGACTGATGCGGATCTTGTGACTTAAACCTGTGGCACATTTCACCAAAATTCCCTGGGGCTTTTATTTCGAAATGTTTTGGTTTGTGAGAGCGAAACTACAGGAAGAGCAAAGCAGCCCATAAATGCACGGTGGTGACACAGTGATGCTGTGGGCTGCTTGATGTCCTCTGGGACCAGAAGGTCGTGGATTTTTTAAGGAAGTCTCTGGAAACCGAAACCTTCATAGAAGACAATGACCCCAAGCTTTGCTCTCAGGCAACAAAGGCTTGGTTCTGAGGAGGTTCTAGAGAAAACCATGGTTACTAGGCAATTTCACATATTTCTTTACTTTTTTTTCTTTTTGCTTTGACAGTTTTAAAAGGACATCAGGATCAAAAAACCTAAGTTAAAGCTCAGTTGTATGACTTCCAGTGAAAAAGATATAGGAAACAAATGCGAAAACAAAACAATATTATTAAAATACTTGGAGGTTTTCTACATGTAGATTAAAATGGTTAAGTAATTTGTTTATCTAGTTGATTTGTTGTTGTTTTTACGTAGTTTTTCAATAGTATTCTAATATGTTTGAAGACGTTTTGCTTCCCATCCAAGAAACTTTTTCAATTTAAAATGTCAGAATTAGTTTTGAGTTCGAGGTTAAACGCTTGTTAAATTTGGATTAATGACTATAAGAAGTATTTCACATTTGCTCAGAAAGATGTCTTGATTGACATATTTCTGAGACAGTTTCCGGTTTCCCGTTTAAGAGGAAGTAGTAGTTCCCACATTCAGCCAGTAGGTGGCAGCAAATTACAATACATTAGGGTTTGGAAGCAAGGCCAGGAGAGCATCTGAACCATTGGAAGGGTTGATTCCGTAAACTAATTTAAATTAGTATTTTGAAATGAAAATACTCTTTTATTGAAAAAAAAAACAACAAAAAACCCCAATGACAATTAACTTTAAAGTTTATTCAGACAGCTCTTTTTGTTTGGGGTTCTCCATTCTGGTTTATAAATTCACCTTATTTTTGTTTCTGCTTCTTTGACAAATTTGCAGCTATTTTCATTCAACTGTATGTAATTTTTATTTGAAAACAAGATTACAATGTTGATATAACTTTTGATTTAATCTGTTTTTTATGATCAAATGCTTAAACTCCACTTAGTTCTTGTTTATCTTTTTGGTTCTAATGTTTTGTTTAATTTCTTTTAATGTGTTTTTTTCATATTCAATGTGTGTTGCTGATAGAAATCCTGAAAGCATCACAGGGAAGGTCAACAAAGCTCCTACCTGTTCAAATGACAGGAAAGCAGAGCTCCAGGTGTTTATTTAGTCCTACCTAAAATTAGGGTTAGAACTTTGGATCCAGCGTCATGATGATGGTGATGAAATGATGAAGAGCAGATTCTGGTTTCTGGAGTGAGAGAGAGTCATCCATCTGCTGAAATGAATCCTGCAGAGGATCCAGGAATCAGAACAAACCAAAGGACCCCTTCAACTTCTTATAGATGAACACTGGAGTGGTACCAGGACCAGTCCAGTTTTCTTAGTTATTCCTAGAGGTAATTAAACAAGAAGTTTTTCTTTTAATTGATGGTTATGTTTATTTACAGAACCATGATCTAATGCAGAGAAAAGAGAGAGAAAAAAATTCTATTTCTCTGAAAGATGGCGAGATTTAGTCCAGAAATAAGTTTTTATTTAAATGTTTCTCTGTTTAATCATTTTTGTATCTCCCTCACCAGCCCCGGTTCTTCTGCTCACGGCTCAACCCACTAATCTCTATTTATTCACTGGATGCTGATTGCCCAAAAAAAGTGAAGCCACCGGCCGCCATATTGGTACTCCTCACTCCCACAGAGACGCACAGCAAAAATGCCTACCTGTGTAGCATTTGGCTGCAAAACAAGCAGGTTGTCGGCTGTGGGAAGACAGTCAGTGGATTAACTAACCAAGAAAATCCACATATACAGGTGCTGGTCATAAAATTAGAATATCATGAAAAAGTAGATTGATTTCAGTAATTCCATTTAAAAAGTGAAACTTGTATATTATATTCATACATTACATACAAACTCATATATTTCAGATGTTTATTTTGTTTAATTTTGATGATTACAAATGACAACAAATGAAAATCTCAAATTCATCATATCAGAAAATTAGAATATTACTGAAGACCAATAAAAACAAAGGATTTATAGAAATGTTGGCCAACTGAAAAGTATGAACATGAAAAGTATGAGCATGTACAGCACTCAGTATTTAGTTGGGCCTCCTTTGGCCTGTATTACTGCAGCAATGCGGCGTGGCATGGAGTCGATCAGTCTGTGGCACTGCTCAGGTGTTATGATAGCCCAGGTTGCTCTAATAGTGGCTTTTAGCTCTTCTGAATTGTTGGGTCTGGTGTATTGCATCTTCTTCTTCACAATACCCCATAGATTTTCTATGGGGTTAAGGTCAGGAGAGTTTGCTGGCCAATTAAGAACAGGGATACCATGGTCCTTCAACCAGGTACTGGTAGCTTTGGCACTGTGTGCAGGTGCCAAGTCCTGTTGGAAAATGAAATCTGCATCTCCAAAAAGTTGGTCAGCTGCAGGAAGCATGAAGTGCTCTAAAACTTCCTGGTATGTGGCTGCGTTGACCCTGGACCTCAGAAAACACAATGGACCAACACCAGCAGATGACATGGCACCCCAAACCATCACTGACTGTGGAAACTTTACACTGGACTTCAAGCAACGTGGATGAAGTGCCTCTCTTCTTTTCCTCCAGACTCTGGGACCTTGATTTCCAAAGGAAATGCAAAATTTACTTTCATCAGAGAACATGACTTTGGACCACTCACCAGCAGTCCAGTCCTGTTTCTCTTTAGCCCAGGCAAGACGCTTCTGACGCTGTCTGTGGTTCAAGAGTGGCTTGACACAAGGAATGCGACAGCAGAAACCCATGTCTTTCATACGTCTGTGTGTGGTGGTTCTTGAAGCACTCACTCCAGCTGCAGTCCACTCTTTGTGAATCTCCCCCACATTTTTGAAGGGGTTTTGTTTCACAATCCTCTCCAGGGTGCGGTTATCTCTCTTGCTTGTACACTTTTTTCGACCACATCTTTTCCTTCCCTTCGCCTCTCTATTAATGTGCTTGGACACTGAGCTCTGTGAACAGCCAGCCTCTTTAGCGATGACCTTTTGTGTCTTGCCCTCCTTGTGCAAGGTGTCGATGGTCGTCTTTTGGACAACTGTCAAGTCAGCAGTCTTCCCCATGATTGTGTAGCCTATAGAACTAGACTGAAAGACCATTTAAAGGCTTTTGCAGGTGGTTTGAGTTAATTAGCTGATTAGAGTGTGGCACCAGGGGCCATCAATTTTGAACCTTTTCACAATATTCTAATTTTCTGATATGATGAATTTGAGATTTTCATTTGTTGTCATTTGTAATCATCAAAATTAAACAAAATAAACATCTGAAATATATGAGTTTGTATGTAATGTATGAATATAATATACAAGTTTCACTTTTTAAATGGAATTACTGAAATCAATCTACTTTTTCATGATATTCTAATTTTATGACCAGCACCTGTACACCGATATGTCCTATAGTACAGTATGTAGTGTAACATTAGTCTGACTATCTCTGACTGACTCGAAGATATTGACTGAGTTAGCCATCAACATTGTGTCTAACATTAGAAAATAGAAAGTAAATAGTCTTAAGTCCCCCTGAAAATAAGAGCTTTATCGTTGTTCGATGCTGTAGTTCTGATGAACATCAATATGTGCGCTTCTCAAGTTCTGATTAAAATGAAAAAGAAAGATCATATCTATCCAATCCCAAATAGAATTTAAAATCCTCCTCCTGGCCATTTAAGCCATATAAAGCCTTAAATGGCCAAGCTCCATCTGATATCAGAGATCTGATTGTTCCTTATGTTCCTAACAGAGCACTTCGCTCTCAATCTGCAGGTTTACTAGTGGTTCCTAGAATTTCTAAAAGTAGAATGGGAGGCAGATCTTTTAGTTATCAGGCTCCTCTCCTGTGGAACCAACTACCAGTTTTAGTCCGTGAGGCAGACACCCTGTCTACTTTTAAGGCTAGGCTTAAAGCTTTCCTTTTAGATAAAGCTTATAGTTAGAGTGGCTCAGGTTATTCTGAGCTATCTCTATAGTTAGTCTGCCATAGGCTTAGACTGCTGGAGGACATAGGGACCCCTTTTTCATCATTCTGCTTCATTCTATCTCTATTCTCCCACTCTGCAGAATCTGTTAGTTCAATCTCTAACGTTCTGCTCTCTCTACTTTTTCTCATAGTAGCTTCATCTGGTCTGTTCCTGTTTGCCTGTGACTCCATCCTGGAGAGAAATATCAGCTGTGCTGCTGCCATCAACACCTTTGTTAATAGATGTTGGAGATAAGCCTGTTTTTCAGTGTAGTCCTGTTTCTCTGACTGTGACTAACTGGATGTTCTTTCTCCATCCTCTGACATGGGAACTGCTCGGATCTTGTCTGCCTGGCTGTGTGTTTCCTGGATGAGGCCGCCTTTTACAGGTGCCCTTTTCTATCTCTGCTTCTGTCTCCTTGAACCCCAGTCGGCCTCAGCAGATGGCCGCTCACACTGAGCCTGGTTCTGCTGGAGATTTCTTCCTGTTAAAAGGGAGTTTTTCCTCTCCACTGTCGCTACAAGCATGCTTAGTCTCAGGGATTGCATTTGAGTCAATGTGTCAATGCAATCAACTGGTTTTCCTTAGATAGAAAACTTTGAATCAATTCTACTTGATGATCTGCTGAACTGTAAAGTGTCTTGAGATGACATGCATTGTTAATTGGCGCTATAGACCGGTCTAACTAGGGAGTACCAATATGGCGGCCGGTGGCTTCACTCCACCCAGTACTACCAACGGGCAATCAGCAATCCATTGAATGAATAGAGATCAGTGGCACAACCAAGCTTATCTGGTTTCTCCCTCAGGCTGGTAACATCAGTTTGAAGGTCACAACGGGAGTTCAACAGGACCCCCTGGTGGTTGATCTACTCACTACTGGAGGTCAAAGTGTAAAAAATATTCCTGTTCTTGGTTCGCAAAAGGAGTTTTTCTTTTTAGCTGAACTCAAAAATATTTTTATTAGTAAATCATCTTTGAAAGGCATTTTTAAATTGAAATTACTAAAATAGAGTAATAATGACTTTAAATCTGTTAACCAATAATATGATGGATCCTTCAGTAGCTGCTGTTTAGTCTTAATCTGGGATTGGCTGGAATAATCTTTAGGTTTCCCGTGATAGGTCAGTCTGAATTTCCTCATCGCTGTCTGGTGTTCCACTGTGGATCTCCGTGGATTGACCTGTCGACGGCAGACCCACTGTGACATCAGGTGACCTCTCCCAGCTGTAAATTCCACCTTCAGGTTTCTCAATGACAACAAACAGATCCTTCTGGAAGCGGCAGCGCCTGGCTGGGTCACCGAGAGAGACGTCTGAGGATGATGTGGGTAGGTGAGGTCTGGACCTGCTGTCTGCTGCTGAGGAGGAGGAGGAGGGAGCTGGAGGAGGAAGAGACTGCCTCCGAGTGTACAGGCCCTGTCTGCCGTGGAAGCTGCCGGACTGCGAGGGAACCTGATGACCGAGAGATTCATCCATGAACACAGGAGACCCAGATCTCACCTAAAGAAGAACCAGAGAATCAGTCTGAAGGAACCAAATACAGATGATCATCAGTTTTAACCTTCTATGGTACCATGTTGTCCACTGTTCTGGCTCAAGCACAAACACAGAGCCCAAACCCAGCCTGTGACCAGTCTAAAAAAGTAAAAAAAACAATCCAATTGTCAAGAACAAGGGCGGTCATCCTCCTGCAGCAGTGTGTCGCAGTGAGATTGTCGCAAATGTTTTTGATTTATGTCCCATTTTGAAGCGTGGTCTGTGCTATGTTATTCCATGCCAAGAGGGCCAATCAGGAACTAGCTGTGGGTCTAGATTAGTGTTGCGCCGATGCCATTTTTTGGCCCCGATACCGATACCCGATACCTGGCTGTGCAGTATGGGCCGATACCGATACCATAATAATGTAAAATAATTGCCATCATGGCTTTGTCAAGCTGCTGCCTACCTTTGTGAAGCAGGACAAAATCTAATACAAAGTGAATCCAGTAGAACTTTTTATTGCCTACCTGGAATGGGTGACAATAGTTGAATAAACTTATGGCTCTCAAAATGGTATCGGTGCCCTATTTGTTGGTACTCGCCGATACCGATACCACCATTTTAGGGCAGTATCAGGGCCCCCTCCGATACTGGTATCGGTATCGGTGCAACACTAGTCTAGATACGGCCGAGGCGGTGAGGAAGTGGGGGCAAGTTTTTGCGACATGAGGGCGAAAAAGAGCGGAGATCCAGGTGGACAAAGGGTCCCAGCGTTCTCGCACACCTCACTTTTCTAGCTGGTCCAACTTCATGAGTCGTTTTCCGCTATGGTGGTCATACAAACAAAACAAGCTGGTCAGGAAATTCTCATCTCTGCATTAAACCCATCCTCTTAGGGAGCAGTGTGCTGCCATTGTTCGGCGCCCGCTGTGCAGTATGGGGTTATGGGTCTTCCTCAGGGACCCAAGATGGAGGTTGTGGGGATCGAACCGATACTTGCAACCTTCTCATAGCACAATCACAATGCTCTAACCCAGGGGTGTCAAACTGGTTTCAGAAAGGGCCGTGTGGCTGCAGGTTTTCTTTCCAACCAAGCAATAGCACACTAGACTCCATCCATCTCATCAAGTCATCATGTTAAGATTGGACTCACTTGATGAGATGGATGGAGTCTAGTGTGCTATTGCTTGGTTGGAAAGAAAACCTGCAGCCACACGGCCCTTTCTGAAACCAGTTTGACACCCCTGCTCTAACCACTAGACCAACTCTACCCCCTAACTCTTGTAACTCTAAGAACTGCTGTCTGAGGTCCCTACAGATTTACTTTCACTAGTGGAGCATTGCGGCTCTCCTCAAAGTTAAATCGTTCTCACAACTTACGTTGTGAGAACAACTCACGTACTTCAGATTTGATTCACCTTTTCAACCCCTTCTAATGCCAACAGGAGGAGGTTGAGAGGGCAATCTGGCAAACTGCCCTCTGGAAGCCGTTGTAGATGTTCTACAGATCCAGTAAGTTCAATTCCAGATCTGTTGCACTGGCATGTATTTTCCTCTAAATTTGTAAAGATAAAGGAGGATGAGTAAAGCACATGTGCCGCTGCGTAAAGAACTTTAGAGAAGATGAAGGTTCCCACATAATGAAAGGTTATGTGTTAAACATAAAGCCGATGTACAGTTAAAGCTTAGTCTGTCAGCAGGGGGCAGATATTTTTATCTGCTCTCTGAAAATGCAGCTGATCCTTCCCAGTTTTTCATCCCAAACTCAGCTGCTCTTTGCTCCCAGGTTAACAAAGCCATAGTCAAAGCATGCCAAAATAAACGATTCTTATCTGAGTAATGACAGCAGTAAAAACCTTTGGATGCTTTCCAACCGCGAGGCTGGGGAGGATGTTAGCTTCCTGCGGCCGTCTCCTCCTGACAAATCGAAGCAGGAGAAAAAGAAAGGCTGACAGAAACGTCAGCAAGATCAGTGCTGCGATTCCACCTGCCAGCCTGCTGTCCATGTCTCCAAACAACTGCTGCTCCTTGAACGCACCATGAGGAACTGAAACAAAGAAACAAAGATCATGTCAGTCAATGCATGACGACGAACCGAATGAAGATGGATTTTAAAGGAAAATCCAGTCACATTCAGAATACAGACTTCTGAAAGTACTTTAGATATGAAATTATTACATAATGTTCAATAAATGATCAGTGTTTTTAATTAGGGTAATTTTCATTTGAATGTACTTTACCGGAGGCATCCATGTTTGTCAAAAAATACTACTGCCACCTAGGGGTGTAAATAATAATCGTTTTGTATCGATGCATGGATCCAACAGGCGATGATCCAATGCATCGATACGTCGGCAAGAGTATTGATTCATGTTTTTTTTTCCTCTGGTCTATTTCTATCCATTTGCTCCTGGGCGTAATTCTCCCTCCCGTGCTGCGGTGGCGCTAAACCTTTTTTGCCCTCCTATCGTGCTTCCTGGTTTTACTCTTATAGCAGTGCCTTGCAGTGAGCTTGACACAGTAATTTTCGATTTATGCTCAATATTGAAGCGTGGTCTGCGCTACACACTGTGGGTCTAGATACAGCCGAGGTGGAGAGGAAGTGGGGGCGAGTTTAGTCTGACAACTGAGGGACATGAGGGCCAAAAAGAGCGGAGATCCAGGTGGGAAAAGGGTCCCAGCGTTCTCGCGCACCTCGCTCTTTTAGCAGGTCAAACTTCACGAGTCGTTTTCTGCAATTTTGGTGATAGAAACAAAACAAGCTGGCCTCCTGTCTGCGGCACTGTTTGCGGTCAGCTACAGTTTGGGAGAGGTGCAGCGGAGCATCTGTGGAGGGGGCGGGGACATCTGGAGCCGAGGTATTGCATTGCACTCATGGCACTGATTTTGTGCAGTATTTTTCATTGTTGTTTTAATAGGAATAGGTTGAGTGCAACTTTGAAAAAATGCATGACGATATTACAGCTTTCATTGATTTATTTCAAATTTGAAACATTGTCTAGCCTGTGAGGTGAAAAAAAAGAAAGAACCAATTAATCGAATCGAAACGTATCGTGGTGTATTTTTGAGTATCAAAAATAATCGACAGGAAATCGATACTGAATCGAATCGCCATGATGGATGTGATTTACACCCCTACTGCCACCTACTGGTTTGCAGAGATGGGAAGTAACGAAGTACAAATACTTCGTTACTGTACTCAAGTAGATTTCTCTGATATTTTTAGTTTACTTTACTACTTATTTTTATGGCGACTTTTTAATTCTACTCCTTACATTTTTACACAAATATCTGTACTTTCTACTCCTTACATTTTTAAAAATTGGCTCGTTACTTTAGTTTTGAATCATTTCAATGGAGTTACCGTTATTATTTTTCACGTCATCAATACCAAATTCAATCTAATTGGATGGGAATCTACGTTGCATTTGACGCACCACTACAAGATGAATCGACAGATTCGGCGGTATTCATTCGCGGCAAATCATTGCAGCTTGGTGGCGATGGCGTTAGCATAGTAGTATGGATGATGAGATTATTGAAAATGAACACAACGGAGATCTAGTCCTATTGGCAGACATCCATTTAAAATGTAGGCAACGGCATGAAAAAAGTGGTTTCTACTTTTACTTTTATACTTTAAGTAAATTTACAAGCATGTACTTTGTTACTTTTACTTGAGTAAAGAAGTTGAATCAGTACTTTCACTTTTACCAGAGTATTTTTTAACACAAGTATCTGTACTTTTACTCAAGTACGGAAAGTGAGTACTTTTGCCATCTCTGCTGGTTTGTGACATAACTGTGCTGTATCAGCTGTTGATCAAGTCCCACTGCTGTATCTGGTGTTTGTCACAACGTGCTTTTATCCATGATGCCGACGACAAGTGCACCACGTGAAGCAGAGTAACAGATTAATGTTGTGTTTTTTTCTCTGTCCAGAATGTCGATGGCAAATCCTCCCTTTTGAAGTTGGCAATCCAACGACGAACCCGTCAGTGGAGGATCAGGAATCGAAAACTCTTTCTTTTTTTTTTTCACTTTTCCCCGATGTATTCCAACATCCAGCTGCCATGCACGTGGGCATTGTCAGTTTCACTATAGCTCTGGTGAATTTCAATGGTGAAGTCCTCTGGAAATCTTCAATAATTGTTGTTGATTGCAGATGTGTCTAGTAGTTCCCATTGATTTAGCTTGTAAAGCGGGGAGAATGGTGCTAGGCTTACCGCACCGTGACGTCACTGCCAGAAGATATCAGGAGTGAGTTGTTACTATATTTGGGCAAAAATGGCCGCTCCCAGACAAGTAATATTTTTTTTATTTTTTTTACTGATTAACACCAAATACATTAAATCACCGGGGAACGTATTAGTTTTAGGCATTGATAATGATCTATTTATTAGTCCTTGCTGACAAGACTTTTCCTTTAACACAGGAACAGTGTTAGCCTTACAGACGTCATTACGCAATAGAAAAACACTAACTTGATGCTTTGGCCAAAGAGTCGTTACTGATTTGCACTATTCAGAAGCAGCCATTGTGACTAAAGGTGAATCCCTAACCGGCCCCTGAACACTAAACCTGAGCACATTTGCATGTTCCTGTAGAGGGTCCTCCACATTAAGGGCTGTCCCAAACCATGTAGTGGGTAGAGCCAGTGGACCTTCAGCCCTTAACTAGCGAGTTTGCATCAATGCAGGCTCGCTGGAATTTGGCAGCGGATGTAACAGCAAACTACTGGCGGAGGAAAACACATGATTTCAAATTTCAGTTTCGCTGGTTTGCTGCCTTTTCATCGCACTGATAGAAAATCGCAAGTTAGGAAAAAGAAAAATATGTTATTAATCCCTAAATGGAAGGTCCTGTTTAAAATGGTTTTATTTGACTAAATAGATTTATTTTTTAGAAAATGGAAAATGTTTAATGTTATGTTAACCGGCACCAGAAAGCAAGCACATGGAATTTCACTGTGTTGTCATACGAACAACTGCTTCCCTTTCCGTTGGAGAGAAGAGACTCTCCCATTCTCGTTTATACCCCCTACATACAATGCAGGGGCCTTCTAGAGCTGAATGTGAATTAAATGCAGTAACACTTGATAGTTAAGGGTAAATGTTTAGGGGTGGTTTGGGATTTGGCCTTACGGACGTTGGTTTCTCCCTGGTTTCTCCACGGATCTGCTCCTTGCCACTCCATCATTATGTCCAGTTCTGTCCAATATTTCAGTGCCTGAATTTACCTAATCTTTCCTCCTTTACCCTATCAAAGAACACATTTTTTCTCTCTAAAATGTTCTGACCTTATTACACCAAGGCACTAACAGAACGAGCTAAAGTCAATGAATGCACCACCGTATCTGTGTGTGCTTGTGGACACGTACACTTTGGGACACCCACGCTTCGTCCTCACCTGCCTGTCCTCGCTGCAGGACTTCAATGTCCACTGAGGCTGAAGCTTCCTCTCCTGATTCTTCATCCCTGGCAATAACCTGCAGAGACAACAATCTAAGAATTGTCCTGACATTGATTCAACATGTTTGATCTCTGATTAGCAGAAATTGTAAGCCCTCGGCAGGGCAAGGCAAAGAGAGTTTCTCTCTTATTTTATACACCGCCACTCATTCAAAAGGTTTTTTGAAGGGCATCAAACAAAATAGAATAATACAATATTGCAGAAACAAATATTAGAAACAGTTCATTAGTCGGCTTCTTTGTTTATTGGAACCAATAGTTTGTAAACATCCCAGGTTTTCAGGCAGTTTGTTCCAGATCTGAGAATCATAGCATCAAGTTCTGGTTCTGGGAAACTAAATGGGTCTCTGAAAAGCTGAGAGGTCTACGTGTGCTTTATGGACCCAAACAGAATTTTGAAGTTTTAGAAAGGTAGGGAGCTGATCTCTTCTCACATTAGGTCCACAATTTTGGATTGCTTGCCTTAGAAGGAGAAGGTTCTGATCTATTTGTCCATTAATAGGAAGGAGAAATTGAGCCATAAGTATAGAGGATGAGAAAAATGCAGTGATAAAGAGATATAAAGTAGAATATCATCAGCATATAGGGATCAAAAACATATGAAACAAGACTGACCTAAGAACTGAGGAACTCTATGTTTCATTTTAATTTGTCTAGATGTAATATAACCAAATAACACAAAGTAATCCCTGTTTATCAAACTAGATCTGGACCTGTTCAGTTCAGAACCAAAACATTTCAGGAGCTTCGGAGATGGAGACTGCTTTTCACACAAATCAACTTCTAGTTCCTTGGTTGTGAGCTGTTTCTGGCAAAGATCCATAATTAATCTTAGATGCTGTCAACAATAGAGCTGTGAGGGCCGTCCGATGCCATTTGTGGCTTTAATTTGTGTTGAATTAATAATATCAGATTATATAATTGCTTTGTTCTGACTGACTCCAGATTATAGACATGGAGACTTTCGCTGGAAATGTTCCAAAGCTTTGTTTTTTTTCTCCACAGGGGTTCATTATCCCTGCAGACAGAACTTTGCACCTTAATGCCATTAAAATTGTGATTAAAATTATCTGTAAGGTCACGAAGAAGCTGCGGATGGCCTGGGTGATGGAGAGGAGACCTTGCAGAGTTCTGAGAGTGAATCCAACCTACAACCAACACGTTTGCCATTTTGTTCTGTCTTGTCTTTAGAGATAAAAGCTTGCTGAGTTTACTGAAGGGTGGAGCTGAAGTGGATTCACACTGTGAAGCTTTTAGTCTTTATTTTTGGCTCCTGCTGGTTCTGCTGTCTGACACTCAGCTTCCACCTGATCTCCAGGAAACAGCCTGCCAACACATCTGAGGCGTCCAAACATCACAACTCTGTATTAGTCTGTTTAAACCAACTCACCTGCAGGAGGTGTCTGTCAAAGTGTCGCAGCTGGTCCGTTCTGGCGATTAGAACCCCCTCCTGGGTGACTTGGTACAGTTGAGACGGGGGATGAAGGTAGAAGCGGATGTTTGGATTCCGTCCCTGCTTTTTGAGAGTAGTGTTAAGTCAACAGGTGGGACTCTGTATGGTTGGGGCGGGGCAGGGAGTTTATGTTCTTACGTCAGGGAAGTCCCAGTCCATAACCTGGACCTGTAACACCTGGTTCCCATAAGTCGAGACGATTGAGGCAGGGCTTGAGCTCTGAATGATGAACCCTTTGAAGGTGGTTGTGTTAAAGAGAGGCGGGAAGGAGTTCGGACTGAGGACTCTGACAAAAGCCGTGGCCACGCTGTACTTTAACTCATCCTCTACCTGGGACACCTGGACAGAAGCAAGAGCACACTCA
Organism: Cyprinodon tularosa; assembly: GCF_016077235.1. Classification (NCBI taxonomy): domain Eukaryota; kingdom Metazoa; phylum Chordata; class Actinopteri; order Cyprinodontiformes; family Cyprinodontidae; genus Cyprinodon; species Cyprinodon tularosa. The sequence goes on from NW_024038227.1 coordinate 48,574, forward strand.
TCAGAAAAACGTTGAGGACAATGGAACAGGACGAAGGAAGCCATGTTGCTACCATGATGGTGAGGGTGAAGTTCACTGCTGGTCGCCGGTCATCTACAGCTCTGGTTAACCTGATCTCACCTGTCCTGTTGTCTATAATAAACCTGCCGTGATCGTCACCTGGGGGTCGAATGCACATCTGGTCACACCTACTCACTGTTATGTTGAATTGATCTTCTTAGACCACTGCTGACCTGACAGGATTGTATATAGGAGAGGAGCGTTGATCCCCAAATCTCCATCCCTCGCTCTGATTGGACCAGGAGAAAACTCCAGAACCGTATCCTGAAAGGGAAAACAAACACACCTGGAGGCTGAGGTTCAGTTAACAGCTTAACAACAATAAGGATGTTGGTATGGACCCTTTATCCAAGTTCTCCTCTTCAGACTCAGAGTGAGCTCAAAGATGAGCTAATGTCTATCAATCTATCCATGTCCGTCCAGCCGTCTATCAGTCCATGTCTTATTTTTTTCTGTGATTTTGTTTACATAGAAGCACAATAAATTAAAAACTTTCCTTTTGGATTATCGTTAGAGTGGCTAAGGTTATCCTGAGTTATCTTCATAGTTATGCTGCTATAAGTTTAGACTGCTGGAGGACATAGGGACCCCTTTTCATCATTCTGTTTCATTCTATCTCTTCAGCCATTCTGCAGTATTTGTTTGTTCAACCTTTAACTTGATGCTCTTTCTGCTCATTGTCACCATAGTAGCTTCATATGGTCTGTTCCTGTTGTGACTCCATCCTGAGAGAAATATGTGCTGGGGTGCTGCCATCAAGGCTTAGATTAAAGTTGAAAGAGTTGTTTTTCAGTGTTCAGTTCTGTTTTTCTCTTATTCATAGCTATGGGCTCAGCATTTACTGTGACTAACTGGAGCTCTCTCGTTCTTCCTTTGACATGAAAACTGTCTAAGATCTTGTCTGTTTAATTCTTTCCGCCACCTTTGGAGCTAGTTTGCCCTTAGCTTTTCCAACATAGAAAGTATTCATAGATTAATGCTTCTATATTCCCTTTGTATGTCTGTTTCTGTCTCCTTGAACCCCAATCAGCCCCAGCAGAAGGGGCTGAGACTGGTTCTGCTGGAGGTTTCTTCCTGTTCAAAGTGAGTTTTCCTCTCCACTGTCACTGCATGCATGCTCTGTGAGGGACTGCCGTACAGTCAACAGCACAATGCAAGGGAATATCTGCAGTCTGAATTCCGCAAAGTCAATAACTGGATGCAATCAGCTGGTTTCCTTTGAACTAATCTGACTGAATGATCTGATTGGATTGTCTGTAAAGTGACCTGAGATGAAAGCTCTTAGAGTCTTTATTTTCCCAGAGGTCAGTGTTGTGGCTGCTCTGGTTGCTCCTGTTTACCTGGTTCTTCCACGTAATGTTAGCGGTGTAGGTTGGGTTCATGCAAACTGGAACCCCTGGAGACACAGGTGTGCAGGGCAGGAAGTGAGGATAGTGGTCATCCACATCCTCGACGTTGACGGTGAGTACTGTGGAGACTTTGAACTTCTCCACAGTGTTGGACTCCTGTGGACAGAATGACCGATGGGGTAATACCTCCAGCTTTGGACCTGTTTTGACCGGCTTACATCTCACCTTTACCTGGGCCCACAAAAGGATCTGCAGGCGTGTTCTACTCTCATAGTCTAGAGGTTTGTTCAGCACCACTTTCCCACTGTTAGGCAGGTCGATCCTGAAAAACCGTGCATCTTCCTGCAGGTACCAGAAATCTGGTGAAACAGCTTTTTTGTTTTGCAAATGGATCTTGAAATGGGCCAAAAGATGGCAGAGAACCTACTGAGGACTGGTCAATGATGTAGGTGATCATGTCTCCATCAGAGTCCTCAGCCTTCACGGTGAAAACCACAGAGTTCACTGCTGCAACCTGCAGAAAAAAATAAAATAAAAGGTATTCTCAGTACAGAACCATCAGCTGGACAAAGCAGATTCCTCTAGAATCTGCTCCATGTGATGATTCACCTCGCTGACGGTAAACGGTTGGATGGTTGCCTCCAAGAACTTTGGTTTGTTGTCGTTTTCATTCAGAATCTCCACCAGAATTCTGTATTGGCTCTGGAACAAGGTGACGTTGCTTTACTGGACTGACCGGTGACCCTGTTCTCTGCTGAGGACCGTGTTCTGTGGACTTACTTGTTTGATGTTGCCCTCATAACAGGTGAGCTCAGCGATCAGAAACGGCCCCAGAACCTGAGGATCATGCACGTCTGGAGTTAATCAAACAGGTTGGACTGTGTTCTAGCTTTGTCTGAGCTCTACCTCTCGGTCCAGAACTCTGGAAGCAGACGAGTTGAGTCTGATGGTCCGCCCCTCCAGGTAGAACCAGATGGCGTTTGGTCCGGTCAGGCACAGACGGACGGCGCTGGCTCCTGGTTCGGCTCTGATGCTGATGTTGGAGATGAAGTGACCAGCAGGGCTGTTCTCTCTTACCGACGCAAAGATGTTGGAGCCGCCCACACACAGACTGACTGAGGAAAAAACAGAACCAGCACCCCGTGGAGCGTACCAGAAACAACAACTGGCTGATTATTCAGAAAATGTTCTCACCTGTTCCAGCATGGCAGGATACTCTGAGAACCACCTGCCACAACAGCAGACAGAAGGGCCGTGACATCTCCCCCCCCACCTGGGAATGGAAAGATGGAAAGAACATCTGGATCCGAGCACATAAAGCTGCACCTCATTAAACAGGGAAGAACAAGTCAGAACCTCCAGAGAAGGATGGATGTCAGCTTGGAGCTCTGGGGCAAACAGGAATTAACTCTCTTCTGTTTTATCTAGAGTTAAAAAAAAAAGATAATCATATAATCACCACATTGCCCTCCTACGAGAGAGCAATCATCAAACCAGCAGAAGATTCATCGTCCTGTGATTGAGGGGAACGTCTCAGTCCAGTCCAAGGTCAGAGCGGGAGGCTCAGAGAAATGAACAGAAACCTCAGACTGTGGGACTCTACAGAACTGCATCTGGTAACAGGGTAAAGGAAAATCTCTCCTCTTTAGAAACAAGAAAAAATAATAATAATAAAAAAAAAACAAATCTGCTTCTGGATGAAGGACAAGATGTCTGGGCCAATCTCTCCTGGACAGAAGCAATGGCCTAGTCAAAGGCCCAGCCTCACCTGGACCCTGGTTCTGCTCTCCTCTCTTATAGGGCCTAGTTCTGTGCAGGTTGGAGAGATGAAACATGAAACTATCTGACAGGTAACAACTTTACCCTTGGGGGGGTGCAGTTGGAGGTCAAATCTGAGTCATGAATGTTCATGAGAACGTGAGTGAACTGGAAACAAGGCGGCCTTAAGGGTTAGACTAAAGCATAATTTCCTACGTCACCGTCTGATCAGGAGGTTGAGCTCGGTTCTGTTTGACCCCTTCAGGTTTGGTCCAAACCCAGTTAGACCCCTAACAGTTCTGACTGTCCGCTCTCCGGGTTTAGTGTTGACTCCAGAGGAGGCTTATGGCCGTAGGTCAGAACCTTTGCCGCTCGGGTCCAGCTGCTGCAGCTGAACAACGCTGCATGGAAACTCCCCTTAACATTCTGTAGCTTTCACATAAAGCCTTTGTTTGAAGGGATTTTACTCCAATAAATCCTTCCTGCAGAAGCTGCGTCACATTCCAGAAACCAAAAGCCCAAAAGGTCCGTACAGAATCCGATTCTCTGATTCCACTCTGCGATTAGGAAAGAACTTATTTCTGTTCTCCTGCAGGAAACAGAAAAAATCTGATTTCTTCTGATGATGTTTATGATCCAGTTTCAGTTTCAAATGTTTTTACCTTAGAGTAGCTGCTCCAATTGGGTATCATGCATCATTTTCACATTATTGTCATAAATTCCTCTAAATATAAGCTAAATATTAGCTTCAGTAAATGATCATAAATTATCCTAATGCAGTCCACCTTTATTAATGAGAATTTCCAATCTGCATTATTGCCCCCTGATGATTCCCTATAAGGCCACGACTTCCCCAGCTTGTTCATTCACAGAAATGGCTTTGAAGACAAAGAAGAAAAAGTTTGGGGACGGAGGTTCTGCTGACTGAGAGCTGAAGAGCAGAAATAAAGGACCAAGAAAAGCAAAGCAAGGAAATCAATCAAAGAACTGATGATGTGGTTGGACTGGTACAGAAGTAAAAATGAAATGATAATAAAAAAAAATCTTGATCTGAACCCAGTCAATGGAAACTATTGGTTGGGTACATGATGCAACATCTGATGTAAATGATTAATATCAGTTCACCATCAATCAACCAACAAATTTCTGCTAAACCTTTTAATTCACACACAAACCTCTACTATTCACCTCCAGACCACGTCTGCCATCCCTTCATCCACTCTCTATCTCTATCATAGAGCTAAAAATGTTAACGTTGGAACTAATCTGATGAATTCAGACCCAAACATCTTCATGTCTGACTCCTCCAACAGTCAGACATGAAGGTCTGACTGTTGGAGGAGCTTCAAGCAGCAACATGTTGCTGATCTTTCATCCATTGTCTATGGTGGCCGGGAGGTGCAAACCAACAGTACAAAATCTAAGACATTTTTACAAGTTCCAAAATAAATGGACATTTCAGAAAACAAATTTACATAAAAAATAAAAATAAACAAAACACTTTTAAAAATTCGAAATTCAAAATTTTGGAATTTAGTTCAAAAGTAAGTTTGGTTGTGGCCGGTTTGTCGGAAGCATCTTGCTAACCAGTTAGCAACTTAGTGCTAATAGGTTCCAATGGGAAATTCCATTGGGACCAAGTAGCACTAAATTGGTGACTTAGAAACGACACTGTGAAGGAACGCTATGGACAGAGGAAACATGCAAGAGGAGGAGAGTTTAGTGTCGGAGGTCATGGATGAGTCTCCTTTATCATTCATTGTTTTATTTAGAGGAGGAAAGACGTACATGTTTGAGCCCTTGCCTCTCAACGCTGCCAGTTCTGTTAGCTCTACGCCTGCTGAAGACACAGGCGTCCATCCCTGTGAACACTGAGATGGAACTCAATGGGAAAGGAAATGATTCTTATGTCGTGTATATTAGCTGCGACATATGAATCAAGATTCTATGACCGAAAACATTTGATTGACAGATGACTGTTGATATATGATTGGCCGTATTTAGGTGTTCAGGCAGACGTATAACTAACTGGCCCAAAAAACCCCCACAGATTTTAAGACAGGATTTTTTTTTTTATAGAAATGTTCTAAATTTTGGCACAATATCATCTGATAGGATAACATTCATATACATGTATGATTTGACATTTAAATATGACTTCCCTACGACTATAACTGTATTGAATGTTTCTTTGTCTCCACCTCGAACCCAATGACTCCTCATTCTGTTGATCCAAACTAGTCTGCTAGCAGAACCAGATCACTGGGGGAGATGCTGCAGTCCTGCCAGCGGCCTTCAGGGGAGCTAAACCTGGAAGATACAGGTTTGGCTAAAAGTGACACAGTGCTGCTTTAAACTGTTTACTGTGCATCTTTTCAGTGTTGTGTAAATTTTGCTGCCGGCACCCCTATGATCCACTAAATGGCCCCCAGACAGGGTGGTACCACCCCTGTTAGGAACCACTTTACCTGTTCCTGTTCTTTTTAACCCAGCCACAGGTTTTCTCCTGGGTTTAGTGGTGAGGAATGACCTCACTGTGGGGGAAGTATGGCTAAACATCTGAGGACATATGTTCCATTTTTTGGCTAAAGAACCTTTATTCTGAAGGTTATGGCATTTTAAATATTTCATGATGAAACATGGTCTTATAGGGATCAGCCCACAGCATCACCCTTCCTCCACCATACCTTGGTTTCACAGTAGATCCACTTGGTGATTCTGTCACCAAAAGCCTCTAATACGTCAAAATCTTCCAGCTGTTTACATTAATGAGAGTTGGGCAGGGAAGACCTTTTACAGCCTTTTACAGGGAACCGGATGTAGATGGTGTTGTCATGGTGATGTCAAAAACCTCACCCTTATTTATCCTCTCACCAGGTATAATCAAAGTTACATTTTATTCCAACAAAACACAGACCAAGTTTTAGCCAATCAGAGAGGAGATCCTGGACTAGGGAAAGTCTTCATTAAACTTACAGATGATGCATTGATAAGAAAACTGCTTCAGATACATTTAATCTAAACATCAACTATTAATTTTAACGTTGAATGAATGAGGCGTTAAAAGGCTTGTCTTTATCAGGTTAAAATAACCAGTTAACAAAATATTAAACACGTTAATAATTACTGCAATATTCCATCCTGCTGAAGAACACAGAGGACACTGCTCACCTCTCCCTCTGTCTCCTGCTGGGCTACAGGTGGCAGGTGTCTCTGAGCCTCGCTGGCTTCATCCACAGGTTTGTGTCTCCGTGTTTCCAATGCAGAAGAAACCACCCGCGTCCACAGAGTGAGTGAGGCAGCTTTAGAGAGCTTAGGTAGCATTAATGAGCCAGATAAGTAGGCCAGCAGGAGCCTTGGCTCCACCTGCTGCTGCAACTAGCAGCTGATTACCAGCTCAGCGCCGACTCCTTCATGCTGTCATTAAACACGTCCTGGAAGTGAAGTATTAGGGGAGGATTGTGGAGACTGGTGCTGCGGTCCTCCAGGATGGGGGGTTTGTGGACACTCTACATTTGTTGAATCTAGGAAAACATTCCTGCTCCATAGGGAGTATTGGCTCTAACTCTGAGCATATCACCATGGTAACAGACTCTTTTTGTTGTTTGTTTTTATCTCGTTCTGAAACTGCTTCTGAATTTTCCTCCACTACAGAAGAATGAAAAAGAAAACATTTGAAGTTGTAGGGAAGCTGCTGTTCCAACCGTTTTTACGAATTCCCCCGAGTGGTGCCCGACTTTACATGAGAGAATAAAGTGAATATGATTGGTTGTTTATCAAGGGGCGGGGTTGTTGTGGTCGAAGGTTTGCAAAAATTTTGGTTGTGGCCGGTTTGTTGGAAGCATCTTGCCAACCAGTTAGCAACTTAGTGCTAGCAAGTTCCCAATGGGAAATTCCATTGGGACCAAGTAGCACTAAATTGGTGACTTAGAAACGACACTGTCAAGGAACGCTATGGACAGAGGAAACATGCAAGAGGAGGAGAGTTTAGTGTCGGAGGTCATGGATGAGTCTCCTCCGTCATCAATTTCTTATTTAGAGGAGGAAAACGGGACGAAGATGTTGTGGAAGAGGACGCCAGGGCGGCAGAAGCTTGGTTTGGTGTAGAAGGCTTCCAGCCGTACATGTTTGAGCCCTTGCCTCTCAACGCTGCCAGTTCTGTTAGCTCTACGCCTGCTGAAGACACAGACGTCCATCCCCATGAACACTGGGACGGAACTCAATGGGAAAGGAAATTATTCCTTATTTCTTATTTCAACCTTTGCTGCGACATATGAATCAAGATGCTATGACCCAAAAAATTAGATTGACAGATGACCACTGATATATGATTGGCCGAATTTAGGTGTTCAGACTGACGTATAAGATAGATTAAGATAGATTTTTTATTTTTTTTTTATTTTGTGACAATATCGTCTGATAAAGAGTACATTTATATACATGTTTAAGCCAGAATGATTTGACATTTTAATATAACTTCGTGACGACTTTAAAACAGCAGGTCCACAATCAGCTGGAACACGATTCCATCTGAATGTTTGATTTCAAAATGCATCATCATGACATCTACGTAACTCAGAGGAGCCAATTTGCTCAGGTGTTCTAAATGGCACTGATCTGTGGCTCTTCTCAAAAAGTGCCGCAGCTTCATGTCTGTATACCTTTTTACAAACTGCTGCATTGAAAGAAGCACATCTGACTTCTTTCAGAACCAAACTCTGACCCTGTGACTGAGTAGTGGGTTTGTCTGGTTCTGATCACGTAGCTTCAGACAGGTTTAGAGCAGCATGATTTTCTGCATGCTGCGGAGTCCTGTAGGACATTTTAGATCCTTGTCTATCTTTGGAACCAAAGCACTGGTGCTAAAAACATCTGGACCTACATAGCTGGTTGGATTTCATGGAAAAAGCATTGACGTGGTTTGAAAAAACGCAGGAAAAACAACCTCCCAAATAATAACTAGAGAACTTCAGACTGAGCCTCAGTCTGAGACGGTTCTGTTTGGAGCAGCTTGCTTAAACCTTTACAGGGCAAGTTACCGTTTTTGATCACTTGCATACCCCTTAGAAATGCATTCCCCACTGCTACATGGCTGTACATCTTATTTTGGCATTTGACCAATTAGATTAACCTTTGAATTCTATATTACCTAATGTAAATTAAGTCGAAAAAATACGTTAACTCAAGAAAGAAAAGGTAAAAAGTAAAGTTAAAACGTTAATTAGCGTATTTAACAATTATATTTAGATTTATAAAATAAAAAATATAAGTGCCTCTAAGGCAGAGGTCACGGATTAGTGGATCGGGGACCAGATCCGGAGCCACCTGCTGGCTAATCCGGGCCCTACCTGATTTAAAACATTTATAAATTACCGCCTGTTGTCCGACGACAGTGTCTAAATATCACTTGCGCTGCTTCTCCTGTTAATATGGTAAAGCCCTCTGGAGCGTCCGGCACCATGGCTGCACATGATCCAAATGATCCAATGAGCTGCTGTCAGTCTGGGTTGCTGCTGCTGCTACTTTAAGCCGGACGATGGAAAAGAAGGAGAAGATGATGAGAAAAAGAGAGCAGAGAAAGTGTGGACTGCTGGAAGAACTGTGGTGAATTGGTGAAAGAAAAGTGAAATGGTGCTAAAAGATGACCCTGAACATTTAGAGGATGTTTGGCTCAACCTGCTGCTGTGAAGCAGGGTTCTCCACCATGAACAGAATCAAAAATAAATATGGATCCAGGCTCAAAATGAGCTCCTTGATACACTATATTGCCAAAAGTATTTGCTCACCTGCCTTGACTCACATATGAGCTTAAGTGACATCCCGTTCCTAATCCATAGGGTTCAATATGACGTCGGTCCACCCTTTGCAGCTAGAACAGCTTCAACTCTTCTGGGAAGGCTGTCCACAAGGTTTAGGAGTGTGTTTATGGGAATTTTTGACCATTCTTCCAGAAGCGCATTTGTGAGGTCGCACACTGATGTTGGACGAGAAGGCCTGGCTCTCAGTCTCCGCTCTAATTCATCCCAAAGGTGTTCTATCGGGTTGAGGTCAGGACTCTGTGCAGGCCAGTCAAGTTCATCCACACCAGACTCTGTCATCCATGTCTTTATGGACCTTGCTTTGTGCACTGGTGCACAGTCATGTTGGAAGAGGAAGGGGCCAGCTCCAAACTGTTCCCACAAAGTTGGGAGCATGGAATTGTCCAAAATGTCTTGGTATGCTGAAGCATTCAGAGTTCCTTTCACTGGAACTAAGGGGCCAAGCCCAGCTCCTGAAAAACAACCCCACACCATAATCCCCCCTCCACCAAACTTTACACTTGGCACAATGCAGTCAGACAAGTACCGTTCTCCTGGCAACCGCCAAACCCAGACCCGTCCATCAGATTGCCAGATGGAGAAGCGCGATTCGTCACTCCAGAGAACGCGTCTCCACTGCTCTAGAGTCCAGTGGCGGCGTGCTTTACACCACCGCATCCGACGCTTTGCATTGCACTTGGTGATGTATGGCTTGGATGCAGCTGCTCGACCATGGAAACCCATTCCATGAAGCTCTCTGCGCACTGTTCTTGAGCTAATCTGAAGGCCACATGAAGTTTGGAGGTCTGTAGTGATTGACTCTGCAGAAAGTTGGCGACCTCTTCGCACTATGCGCGTCAGCATCCGCTGACCCCGCTCCGTCAGTTTACGTGGCCTACCACTTCGTGGCTGAGTTGCTGTCGTTCCCAAACACTTCCATTTTCTTATAATACAGCTGACAGTTGACTGTGGAATATTTAGGAGCGAGGAAATTTCACGACTGGATTTGTTGCACAGGTGGCATCCTATCACAGTTCCACGCTGGAATTCACTGAGCTCCTGAGAGCGACCCATTCTTTCACAAATGTTTGTAAAAACAGTCTGCATGCCTAGGTGCTTGAATTTATACACCTGTGGCCATGGAAGTGATTGGAACACCTGATTCCAATAATTTGGATGGGTGAGCAAATACTTTTGGCAATATAGTGTATGTGCTTTAGAATGGCTTAGTCTCCATTCAAACCCAGGTTTAAAGCCTTGCAGGGCAGCATAAAGCCCACTGCCAACATTAAGACAGAAAAAAGAAAGAAAATAACAAATGGTCAGTTCAGGTGTTATAAAATATGTGATCATGAAATTGTCGATATGCAAAACTGAACAATTGTTGTTCTCTACTTCAAAAAACACTTTAGATTTTAAAATGGGAAAAATGTTATATATATTTTTTAATTCTATGTATAACATGGATACATAAAAACCTGATTTTCTTTCAGTGATAAATTCTCTTTTAAGTAACAGATTATAATTAAAAATGTCTCCGGACCTCTACTGTTTGATGATTTTCTTTATTCATATTTTTTGAATGTTACAAAGGTCCTATATTCCAGTAACATTACTGGCTTGAAATCTTGATTACAAAGAACTTCACTAAGTGCCCTATAAAGGGTTAAATTCAGATGTTATTTTCTGCATTTCAGCCGTAGATGCAAACGTTGAGTAAAACCTGTCTTGTAAAGCGGAGTCATCATTGGAGCGGAAACTACCTGCTGGACCCTCTCAGGTGTGAATCCTGTGATGAACCCGTCTCCTCTGTCTCACCTTGGCCTGTAATGTCCAACAGAGCCGACTCCTCCACCCTCCTCCCGTCGGTCGTCTCGTCTACTGATACTTAAAGGTTAATTTGTCCAGATGACATTTCGCTGTATGAGCTCAGTCTTTGTTCAGCGCTCTGACCTTTAGTCCTCCTCTGAGGACGGAGCCTCAGATTCTGCAGACGTCTGTTTCAGTCGCTTTGTTCTGCTGCTTACGGATCGGGACCAAGATCTTCCTCATGATCTGTTATTTCACCGAGGAACACAGTCTGAGAACGTTCTGCAGAAACTTTGAAAGAGAAGAAAAGCAAACATATTTTCAGCCCCCCTTGCTTCTGTAGGTCCAGAAGTTCAGTCGGTTCTTGCTCATTCTTTACTCTGGGCCTTTATTCCTCTATATTTCTGACTTTCTTCCTTCGTTCCTGGTTTAATCTATTCATCCCTGAGTAATCCTGGTCCGTTAATTCGTACGTGGAAGAAAAAACATGCCGTCTGCCCCTATGTTGTCAGGACTGGGACACCACAGGGCTGTGTTTTCAGTCCTTTCATCTTCACACAAAACAAGCATGGTGGTGAAGCTTAGTCTCATATCTTTCTGACACCGTGGGGCTCCAATAGCAAGCTCATCCTGACGTAGGTAAGAGTGGACACCTGGAGGACTTAACATGCTCTTGTCTGCATACAGATGGTGGAGTGGGTGAACAACATTTACATCTCCTTTCACCACCTGGACTGAGACCAAGTATTTTGGTACAAAATACGGCTCCTCGGTTAAGACAATTTAAAGTCATTCCAAAAAAAGTAAAAAACATCAATCCACGGGTCTTTGTTTCCAAGTTTAAAGATGTTTCGCTTTTTCAATTCGAAATGTCAAAAATAGCTTTGAGTTCAAGTCTTTTTTGAGTGGACCAAAGCAACGCATTGTTTTGGCTTAGAAACATGCAAATTGAACCTGACGAATGGGTCCACCCCTTTGGAATGGGGGTTGTTTTTTTTATTTGTTAGCCGGTGATACCCGAAACATTTCTATATCTCTGAAAAGGAACAGGCCAGGTCAACAATTCCCTTTAACTACCCCCCTTTCAGAGACATAGACAGGTTTTGGGTATTACAGGCTAAGAAAGAGACAAAAAAAAAACCCATTCCAAAGGAACGGACCCATTCGTCAGGTTCAGTTTGCATATTTCTAAGCCAAAATAAACGCTTTACTTTGGTCCACTCTATAAAGCCTTGAACTCAACGCTATTTCTGACATTTTAAATTGAAAAAGCTGCCTGAATGGGAAGCGACATGCCTTCAAACTTGGAAACAAAGTCCAGTAGATTATTTTTTTAGCTTTTTTGGAATGACTATGACCTGGATGACTGAGAATCTTCACCAGCACAAGACAGTTGAAAGTATTGGAGTTTTTGCTCATCTTCTCTCTAACCTCATGAGGACCAATGTATATCTCCATGTGAGACTCTGGTATTGGAGCTTGTGCGTTAGTTTTCTCGTTACCAACAGGGCCGCCTCCTGAGACCCAGCGGACAAGGAGCCATAAGCCAGTTTCATCCTTCTCTCCTATTGTTTTATTTGTCTGCATCCAGCTAGATTTCATGATTCACAGATTTGAAAGCTACAAATCTCAGCAGCTTTGTTAAACATTCCAATTTCTGTCTGATCTGTTTTCCTCATTTGTGTCTCAAGAACATTAACCAAAGTGAGAAGAACCAAACACATCTACACTGACATGTAAGCACTTTACCTCTAATCTAATCAGATATCATTAAACATCTGTCAGGTATTTGATGCCTCTGCTCTAAGAAACATACTAATGCGCTAAAATGAGAGACAGTCTGAGTATAGAGGAGTAAGACTTGATGAAGAAGACTTCCGGAGCTTTCCAGGGTCATGTCCGGCAGCAGAGCAGCTTGTGAAAGACGTTCCTGAACTCCGTGTTGAAGACTGTGTAGATGATGGGGTTAACGGCGCTGTTTACATAACCCAGCCATGTGACCACAGAAATGAGGGTGGGACCAATGTCACAGGAGCGGCACAACACCTTGGTGACGTGGACTGTGAAGAAGGGCGTCCAGCAGGCCAGGAAGACACCTGAAAGGCAGACTGGTGTCAGTTTTAGAAGGACAAACAAGCAACAGAAAGGAAGAAAAATGCCTGTAATCACGATTCTTTGTAGACCACCAGTCTGTTTTAGGAGGATTAGGTGTGATTTTTTTTATTCTCCTTGGTGTGAAACTGTTACTGAGGAATTGAAGCAGCTTCCATGGAGAAGCAGTTTCTATTTTTAATGAAGCCACAGCGTGACTGAGCTAGAGGAAAACCTGAAGGACATTTTGTGAAGAGAAGAAACTTCCTGCAGAGAGCGACTGATAAAACCTTAATTTATCTGATTAAACCTCAACTTATCTGATCAAACTTTAACTTGACTGATTTGCTTGAAACCAAGATTATTTTAGATTGATGCAGATGCAAAGAAATCTATTCTGTTGAAAACGTCAAAGGCCTTCCTCTCCGCAAATTAAAAAGAGACTGTTCACGTCAGTGGTGACTTTTCTAGCTAAAGAGAAGTTAATTATAACCAATAAAAGGAAATAGACGAACGGTGATCGGGGTTAGGGTTAATTATGTCTCATCGAGTGTCAGAGGTAGCCCTGTTCTTGTTCTGATACTCACCAACAACGACTGGTAGGACCCTCATGGCCTTGCGTTCCCTCCCACTGACCCTGCTGGTCTTGCTAGTCCTTCGTCCCCTCTTAATGGTGCTCCTTTTCCGGCCGTTCTCTCTACGGCTGCTTCCCTCCCTGGCCCCTGTGTTCTCGCCATTCGAGGCGCTGTCCATCTGAGTGGTCATTGGGTCGCTATCAGCTGCCATTGCTGTCCCGTCCTGGTTTCGCTCTGTAAGGGGGGCTGCACCAGGTGCTGTCGTGGGGAATGTGGACGGAGAGGTGGGGCTTAAAGGTGACACTGTGAATACAACCTTCCCTCCGCTGTCAGTACTTGCATCTTTTGCTCTACGCAGAGCTGAGCCTAGATGCAAAGAGAGACCTCTTCGACCAACCCGGTGAGACCGCAGCCGGCTACGACTGCTCCAACGCCGCAGACCGCGGAACATCCAGTAATAGAGGAAGAGCATGACAGGACAAGGCACGAAGAACGAGCAGATGGATGAGTACACCACAAAGCGATCATCCTCCAGTTTGCACACCGTTGGGTCCCGGTTTGGCACCTGGTTCAGACCAAAGATGACAGGACTCGCCACACCCAGGGACAGCACCCAGGTTGCAGTGATCAGGGCCAGTTGTCGAACACTGAACTGGTTTCGGTTATATCTCAGGGGCACCACCACTGCGATGTACCTGCAATGTAACCAGACACATTGGAGGTTTGTTCTTAGACTTAGGATGATGTGGTTCAAACCCATAAAATACAAAATCATTGCTGCCAAAGATTTTCTTTTTTAAGGGAAAAGTCCAGGTACTTTCAGAATAGAAACTTCTGAAAGTACTTTACGTATAAAATTATTACATAATTTTCAATAAATGATCAGTGTTTTTAATTAAGAGTAATTTCATTTGAATGTGCTTTACTGGAGACATCCATATTTGTCAAAGAACACTACTGCCACCTACCGGTTTGTGACGTCACGGTGCGGTATCGACTTTTGAGCAAGTCTCAATGCTGTATCTGGTGTTTGTCACAATATGCTATTATCCATGATGGTGACGACCAGTGCACTATGTGAGGCAGAGAGTAATGGATTAATGACGTGTTTTTTTAGAGCGGGGATCCAGGTGGAAAAAGGGTCCCAGCGTTCTCGCGTTACTATATTTGGGCAAAAATGGCCGCTCCCGGATTAGGTGATCGTGACGAAAACTCTTGTTTTTATTTTAGTTTTTTTCTGACTTATTCCTTGCTGACCGGACTTTTCCTTTAAAATTCCCTTCTTAATGTAATAAAATGTCCTTCAAGCTTAATGAACAGGTTCATATATTCTCTCTGCCTTTTATGTGTAGAAACATCTTCTCATTTGCAAAATGACAGCCTCTTCTCAGCAGTAAATATAGCCTGTCACCAACAGTACTAAAAATATATATCTGTAGTGTCAGTCGTGTTTGATTCACTGAAGTGTTTCATCAAATTTTCTTTACACCTAGGAAGTTGTTAATTGGGCTCTTTATCCCAGTCATACTGGAGACCAGGATGGAAATTGTTATCCCTACAATAGCTTCATCTCTAAAGAAACAGAATGACTAAGAAAATTGAATTTTTCTGCCTCTGGAACGATAAAGTGAGCCCTGAAGTAATTACTTCAGGGACATTAAGACTGGGACAGTTAAATGAATTTTCAATTCTTGTTTTAGAGAGTGGTGATGAAGTTTTAATCACAGTGAGATAATAATAATAATGTAAATGTGTTTGTTTCCATAGGGACTAGAAGTTTTAACGTTGATTGCTGCTGCCAGTGTGCTGCTAATGGAGGCGATCAGAAGCAGACATATATGTGTAGTGATGTCAGGCTGGAAGCAGCACCAAATACATTCAGTTCTAAACCAGAACCAGAAGACAGAAGCTGCTGTTATATTGGGTTTAGTTCAGGGTCAATACTGAGAGGCAGGTAGTATTTAGGATTTAATTTGGAGCACCAGAGTTAGGAACCTCTGGCGAGAGAGTCAGGTTTGTGGCCAGGCAGGAAGGATAAGTGTGATAAAAAAAAGGTACTAACCCTCTAAGAATTGTGTCACTGAGACAGGTTTTAAGGAACCCCTTGATTCAAAGAGGCAGTTTTATTCAGAAGCTTCAGAAGCATCTCCTACAGGAATCAATTTTCAGTTAACTCCTGAAAAAGAGTTCTGCCCAGCAGAAAGGGCAGAACTCTGTGGTCAACAGAAACTTGGTTCAAGCATTGGAATCAGAAACAAGTGACAGCAACAGGCTTGAATTGATAGTCTGCGCCCACAAACAATATAAAGCACAGGGAGGAGGATTCCGGCTGACAAATTCAGGGGAAAGGCAGGGGTTGGAAATCAAGATGCAAAAACAAGCAAAGTGTCCATGAGATCTGAGGATAGGTTAATATCTAACGTGGGAAAGGCAGAACAAGGTAGTTAAGGAGGTAGAAAGAAGTTTGAGTTCAGAAAGGCAGGAGATCAACGCTGGACATTTATTCACTAAGGGCTTTCAATAATCTGGCAAAGCTTGTCAGCCAAAGGGCAGTATATAAAGCCAGGATCACAGGTGAGACCAATAATGTGTGATTAGGGCGAAGGCACAAAAGATGCAGATGAAAAACATTATTAAACAAGTGGCATTGAGCGGCCCTCGCAGCTTGCACCACCTGGTATGTTGCGATCGCGGGAACCAAGCGACCTCCACCTCCACGCTGCTTCCCAGCCTATGCTCCTGCTCTTCAGCCTATGCCTGCTGCTGCTTCTCTCATCCTCCCCCTCCTTCTCGTTCTGCTGCTGCCACTGTTTCTTATCCTCC
>NW_024038228.1:0-64004 GCF_016077235.1 Cyprinodon tularosa
CTACCTGCCTTGACTCACATATGAGCTTAAGTGACATCCCGTTCCTAATCCATAGGGTTCAATATGACGTCGGTCCACCCTTTGCAGCTAGAACAGCTTCAACTCTTCTGGGAAGGCTGTCCACAAGGTTTAGGAGTGTGTTTATGGGAATTTTTGACCATTCTTCCAGAAGCGCATTTGTGAGGTCGCACACTGATGTTGGACGAGAAGGCCTGGCTCTCAGTCTCCGCTCTAATTCATCCCAAAGGTGTTCTATCGGGTTGAGGTCAGGACTCTGTGCAGGCCAGTCAAGTTCATCCACACCAGACTCTGTCATCCATGTCTTTATGGACCTTGCTTTGTGCACTGGTGCACAGTCATGTTGGAAGAGGAAGGGGCCAGCTCCAAACTGTTCCCACAAAGTTGGGAGCATGGAATTGTCCAAAATGTCTTGGTATGCTGAAGCATTCAGAGTTCCTTTCACTGGAACTAAGGGGCCAAGCCCAGCTCCTGAAAAACAACCTCACACCATAATCCCCCCTCCACCAAACTTTACACTTGGCACAATGCAGTCAGACAAGTACCGTTCTCCTGGCAACCGCCAAACCCAGACCCGTCCATCAGATTGCCAGATGGAGAAGCGCGATTCGTCACTCCAGAGAACGCGTCTCCACTGCTCTAGAGTCCAGTGGCGGCGTGCTTTACACCACCGCATCCGACGCTTTGCATTGCACTTGGTGATGTATGGCTTGGATGCAGCTGCTCGACCATGGAAACCCATTCCATGAAGCTCTCTGCGCACTGTTCTTGAGCTAATCTGAAGGCCACATGAAGTTTGGAGGTCTGTAGTGATTGACTCTGCAGAAAGTTGGCGACCTCTTCGCACTATGCGCGTCAGCATCCGCTGACCCCGCTCCGTCAGTTTACGTGGCCTACCTCTTCGTGGCTGAGTTGCTGTCGTTCCCAAACACTTCCATTTTCTTATAATACAGCTGACAGTTGACTGTGGAATATTTAGGAGCGAGGAAATTTCACGACTGGATTTGTTGCACAGGTGGCATCCTATCACAGTTCCACGCTGGAATTCACTGAGCTCCTGAGAGCGACTCATTCTTTCACAAATGTTTGTAAAAACAGTCTGCATGCCTAGGTGCTTGAATTTATACACCTGTGGCCATGGAAGTGATTGGAACACCTGATTCCAATAATTTGGATGGGTGAGCAAATACTTTTGGCAATATAGTGTATTTAAACATAAAATGGAAAACCAAAAAAATTCACATCACAAGAGTTTTGCCGTTTTTCAGATTTTGTATATGCATATATATATATATATATATATAATATGCATAATTTTCCTGCCAAACTAAAATGAAAATGAAGAAAATGCAGCTCCAACGTGACAGAATTGCTTCTTTTGATAAAAAGTTATATATATACATTTGGCAACTTATAAAATGAGTTAATCAAGTTCGATCAACTTGATTCAAACACTGGAACCAATGCATTTATGTTGGACATGCATTCTCGTTTTAGAGCCTAATTGCGTTTGCTTTTTCAAAAACATACCACAATAAAACTTAAATTGGGACGAACAAAAGAAAAGTTAAACCTGAACCCTTTTGGAACATCTTATTATACTTTTGTCTTGGTAAACTGCCCTTAGCAAAAAGTAGTATACTTGAAGTAAATTATATTAAGAATACTTAAGTATAAGTTTAGAAAGTATACCGAACAATGTACTTTTAGTGTACTTGAAGTATTACTAAAGTAATACTTCTTCAAATTAAATTGGGACATTTTTAAGTTTACTAAAGTACACTTAAAGTATACTTTAGTAAACAATAAAGTAAACAATAGTATAGTCAAGTACACTTGACTATACTATTGTTAAGTATATGAAATATAGTTTAGAATAAGTAAACTCTAAGTGCACTATCCTGATTTTAAGTATGAAATTAGTGCACTTTTAGTAAACGTGAATAAACTATTTTTTGCTAAGGGTGGTAATAAACTGGGGTAGTGAAGTTGCCAGAGAGTATCTGCAGGGAGGATGGTCTGCAATCATTTTAATGTTTTCTGCGTTGGAAAAATGCTGGACGGAAAACAAAAAAAACAAAAACAGAGCTGCACTTTCTGCAACTTTAGAGCAGCACTGCCTGGAGAATAAATAGTGAGCCCACCGTGGGACTGGACAAGACCAGCTTCAGATTCCCACGACCCCTCCTCTCCACGCACACTGAAGAGGAGGCTGCAGAGACGCACAGAGGCAGAGCAGCGCTGCACCACTTTTCCCTTCATTTACTAGAAAAGCTACATTTCAGGCTCCGCTGTTGCGCATTGTACTGACTCACACTGTGCTGCGAGGACGATTTAAAAAAAAAAAGCCAAAAAAGGTCCAGATCTTAAAAGAAAATGGGAAGGAGAGGATTAGCCGCGGATCAAAAGTGGAGGAGTGGGAGGAATAACGCAACTCGGGATTATATATTCTGATAAAGAAGCCGGTTTCTGCTTCACATTTACAACCAAATAAAGGCAAGTACCCGCTCTCACTGCACACACATTAAATGCATTATTTTGGTGAGCAACAGCGCGCGGATGGATTAAAATGAAGGCTAAACGATGCATGCGTAAAAACACTTCTAACTTGAAAGACGAGCGTTTTAGATTCGCCCCCTGAGTCAACTCCTCTTCGGGGCAAATTAATGATGAGTTTAGTTCAGAGGACCTCCACAGACCCCCCTCTAATGACCGCAGTGAGGTGGTGAACTGATGGAGTGGTCCAATAACAGGGGGCTTCGGGTTCAGACTGACTGAGGAGGCTGTTTAGCTCCACAGGGAGGAACTGCAGAGAGGTTGGCATCTCATTAACTCAGCCACATGTCTTATTAAAACAGCTATTTCCTGTTGTGTGCATTGCAGGGTAAACTCTCTCCCCTCCACCCATGCGCTCACTTAAAGATGCTGCATTCACTGTTTTCATGTTTTTTTCTTCTTCTTTGTGTTTAGTCTGAGGATGACCGCTGCCAGTCCGCCCTGCAGCCCAGCCTCCTCCCACTCCTCATCCATCTGCTTCTCAACCTGCTACAAACACCTGAGAAAAGGTGAAGCCCTCCAGAACAAGCTGCGCCTGGACTCCCCTCCAGGTGTGTGGCTCCTGCTGGGTGGAATGATGGTGCTGTTGGGGATGAGCGTGGCTGTGGCGGGGTACGTCTCTGCGCCGCCGAAGCCAGCTGTGGGTGAAAGGAGGGACACCCATGCTGATAGGATGAAGCTGGCTGGGCCAGTGGTCATGGGGGTTGGCCTCTTCATCTTTATCTGCGCTGCCTCACTGCTGTTCGAGAACCGGGACAAGGAGAATCCTCCTTGTGACAGTTCTGATGACATGGAGGATCTGAGGAAGAGCAGCAGCAGGGAGGATACTCAGGAGCAGTGGGAGAATACAGATGAGGAGCAGTTGGAGTGGGCCAGCCCTGTCCACCAACTGCCCCACTTAACCCAGAGCCCCCTGCTTCCTCGCCCCAACAGCCCTAACTCACTGCCAGCTCCTCCTGATGCAGGAGGCAAAGATATAGAGGGAGAAATTAAAGAGGAAGAGGAGAAGAAGGGGAAGAAGATACTGCTCACAATTGTCACCAAAGCTCTCCACCACCAGGAACCGGTCCCTCACCCATCTTCCCCTTGCCTGTCCGACTCCTATGACTCAGTTCACTTGGACTCGTGCAACTCGTGTGAGATAAACCTTAATGAACGGACAGTGTCAGAGCTGCCCAAAGACTGACAGAGCTGCACAGGACTATGCACTGCTGAAACATTCCTGTGTTTTAGTGCCTCTGTGTGGCACACTGAGTCACGGTCTGGGAGGGGTGTTTTTGTCCTGCATTGCTCACCAACTCACCCACATATAAAAAACTGAAGCTGCTTTGTTTGTCAACTTATCATCTTGTTATTTCCAAGCTCCATTAAGCCACTTACGGAGGTACCAGATTCTGACCTGGTGGTGGTTGGGTGCTGGAGAAGTTATTTTAGTGCCAACCTGGGTGATAAATGCTTCCTCTCCCCAGAGGTGGACCTTTTCTTTCTTAAGAGGTTCACTTAAGAGGATAATCCAGATTAGGTCTTGAGTGAGTCTTTGTCTTATCTCACATGCAGTGTAATCTTCTCTTTATCTCAGTGAAAATTGTGTTTCGGCGTGAACAACAGCAGGACATAAGGCCACACTCCTCTCACTCGACACCTACAGCCATGCTATTAATACCAGCTGGTGCTCTATAGCTAAAAATCTGGATTTCTTACAGCAAATTATGACAGTTTCTTTGGATTTCAACATTCAGCTGCTCAAATTTTCCCTTTCCTTGAGGGCTGCAATGCAAGATCTGAAAGAATATGTAAGTGGATGAACAGGAACGAGTAACAGCATTAACAGAAAAAAAAAACAAATTCTGGTGGCGAAGCTGCTGAGTTATTCTTGACGTAACTGAGAAAATCAGTCCTGTCAGTTTGAGTAAGTGATGCCTCACTCTCCCACCATCTCGACCTCTCATCTCCCGTCTCTTCATCCCCTTGTTTCTAACGCTTTATTCAAATCTCCATTACAACATCTCCTTTCTTGGCTTACGCACAACTGAGAAAGCGCAGAAAGGAACAGATAAAACACAGGAAAGAACAATTAAGGAGAGGATTGCTGAATTGTTCTGTTCAGGTTATAAGTAGTTGAAATCTTATCTCTTACGGCAACTTTATTTAGCTTTACTCCAGATTATTTGGACAGTTGAAGCCACCAGATGGTCAGAGAAAGATTCAAAACCCAAAATATAATCATATTCGTTATTGATTTTTAGTCAAGATTAAGTTTTCTATCAGATATCAGAACAGCTGGACTTCCTGATATTTGTTCTCAGCTTCTGTTTCACAGGGAAGATTATTGACGGGGCACCTCCTCCGGGCTACATTTCATTTGTTAATAATATAGGTTTTCCAGTAAAAAATCTGAACACCGATATAGGGCTTTATGTAAAAAATATTAGATTAACTTTTTAATTATTTTACTTCCACAAGTGACGATGATTAGCTACAGGTGAAACTGAGCTCAGAGTTGATG
The DNA here is from genome assembly GCF_016077235.1 of Cyprinodon tularosa. Lineage (NCBI taxonomy): Eukaryota > Metazoa > Chordata > Actinopteri > Cyprinodontiformes > Cyprinodontidae > Cyprinodon > Cyprinodon tularosa. The sequence continues at coordinate 5,081 of NW_024038228.1, forward strand.
ACCTTCTAGTAATGTTCCCTTTGAAGTAAGAGCTTAGAACAGAACAGGACTTTCTATTCAATATAACAATTTGATAGAAAATGAATGTACATTTAGAACAATGTAAGGGTATTTGTGTTTAACTATTTCTTTGCACCAAAGTCTATTCTCTCTTTCAAATGGAGGAATCTGATAAGCCTTGTTTCTGGGGCAGATCGGCCATCTTTGAGGACAGTTTTGGTGCCAAAGGTTGCAGAATAAAATCATGAAACCATTCTCTGATGACGTTAAAAGCAATATTAGCAAAGAGCGATGCTCTCACCAAATGCTGTTTTGGTATTTAAGAATATATCACTGCCGCAACCTAAGACTGGGCGATATATAGAGATTTTTAAAAAACTTTAGAATTCAATTCTAAAGAGATAGAAGTCTAAATCGTTTATATTGAAATGATCTACTCTGTAATATAATTATACTTTTAAAAAAATGCCAGTAGGTTATTTTTCCAGCTATTTCAGGCATGATCTTGTGTTTATCTACAGCCATTTTTTTTTTTAATATGCCAGTGTGACATTTAGGACAAAGCTCTGTAGTCTAACCGTTCAGACAAATCTGCCCAAAGACATCCTAATCTAAAGAAAAGCTCTCTACAGCAGCCTGTTGTTAAAATATTAATGATATAAACAGATGTCTTGGGGCTTAATAAATTAATAAAATATTGGCCTGCCACCTATGCTGTGATTGGTCCTATTGGTTTTAGACTGGACACTATGAGTCTTACCAGACTGAATTACACCCTGTGTAACTTATTCTGGTTGGCCAGGCTGTTTCAGATTTGCCCTTATTTAACTACTTCATAAAAAGAAAAATTCTATGATGATAAATATTGCTTATCCCCATTCAGATATATATTTGATCCATATCGTCCAGCCCTACCGCATCCAACAAACATCTCTATTCCTTTTGTCCAAAAATGTATTTTTTTCTCTCCCAAATTTGGCTCCATTCTATTAAACTTATTTGTTCTATTAAGTTGAATTTAAATGATATACAATAGCATTCACATCACCAGATGTTAGATTTCAGAAATTTTATATTTTAAGGTTGGTGGACGTGTTCTTCGGTCCTGGCCATTTTCAGACATGTTTAACATTTAAGACGAGCTAATCTGGATTATTACAAAACACGGACGCAAAGTGAGTTATCCATTGTAGGTAGATTATTAACTGCTTACATTCTTTTAACAGAACCCCCATCAAAAAATCCTGACCAATCCCTTTTAAGCCCAAATTTAGTCCATAAGCACAGATGGTGCCGGAAAATGGGTTGGATTGTTTTTTTTTTTTGTTTTTTTTATCCTCAGCCTTTTTTTTTCTCTAGTGTCTGCACAAGAGAGTTTAAAACATTTTATGAGTAGTTTAGGACTGCTAAGTATTTCCTTGCAGGTTGGGGCCCATGCTAACCTCTGGATGAAGAGTGAGACTGGAGTTTATAGTAATCTGAACCTATACCTCTCAATGCTCCTGACAACAGATTCAGTCTGGCCTGGAGCTGAATGCTGTTAGATGCAGGATGTATATTTCAGTTGCAGTGTGTAAAAAAAGAAAGAAAAAAACTTGACTTAAGCTGTCAACATCTCTGGTGAAAAAAATAGAGGAAAAAAAGAAAAAGATCTGCCCACTCTTCACTCTCACACTTTAGGGGAGTCCCGCTCAGTGTGAGATGATCAAATGCATTTGAATTCAGTGAGAATGAGGCTGTGAGGCTGCAGTCAGTGATTATTTATGTATAAAATCGGTGTGTGACAGTAAACCGAGCTGAGAGAATAATGTCAGCGCATATCTAAACGCACGCAGAAGTGACTGCCGCTACACAAATTGAGAAATCTCCCCAAGTGTAGATTGGTGTTGATGTTGTGCAGCGGCGTTACATAAGTCAGCAGTGCAGGTTTTATGCTGCATTGACAGTACAAGTGAATCAAATCCTTTACTCGGAGAGTATTGTGCTCGTGTGAGCGCATTGATACATATCTGAGCAGACAGAAAGGAAGCAGTAAGCTGCTTAGCCCTGCGCTGACTCAGTACTCAAGCAATTTCTCTGCTCCTTATAAGAGGGAAGCTTCAATCAACATTTTTTATTGAGACCCAACCAGCTGGGAATTTTCTGTGTTTATTCCCCTAATAGAGATCATCTGTGTTACCAGAAAAAGGAATTTTGCTAAGGAGTGATGGAAAGTTGAAAGCACTAATACACAAAGGTGTGTGCTTGAGAGAAGGTATTTATTTTCCCACTGAAGCAATACCTGTCAGCTCTTTAAGTCTGACATTGACATTTTACCCATTATTCAAACTGCCAATAAACTAAACTGCATTTTATTAAAGGAAGCATTATTTTTTACGTTCTCTGTGAGTTTTATTTTGTTTCCACTGTAGAAGATGTCAAAACTCCAATGATGGACAGCCTTACAGCAGCTATGATTGGTCGTAAAGAAATGCCAGGTGCATTGCTTAGCTAATCCAATTTCTTTCCAGCTTCCAGTTAGGCGGTGAGTATTCATGCTACAGTCAAAGGGAGATACCTGCTCAGAATGAAAGGAATAATATTCTGGGTTTTTGCCATTGTGATGCTCTCACCTGCTAAAGGTAAGATGGCTTTTTTTCAAAGGTCTGAAGGTGTTTCTGCTGCGCTTACAGGGACATGGGTTCTGTGGCACAGGAGCGTTTTCCACATCAATGCAGGTTCTAGTGGTCTGAGAGGTATTAAATCCAACTGCTTGTTCTGTGTGAGCCATTAAAATAGCCTGGAGTGATTAAATAGCAACTGGAGGTGTAAATGAAATGACTTTTCTGAAGGCTGCACATGTAACCTCTGGACTAACTGTATCAAATAGGAATCAATGAGAAGTTTGCAGAATAACCAACATTTGTTTTTGAGATTTATGAGATATTATAATTAATAAAACACCAGCAAAGCTAGACATATACCAAAAATTCAGAGAAGTGATTTTGATTGTCTGTTTAGTGCAATAACTGCAGATCGCAAATATATTAAATGTATAATAAAGGTAGAAAATCTGAAAATAATCATCTTCAGAAATGTTGCCCATCAATATAGTTGCTTGAAGATGTCATTATGAAATCCTTCCTTTTCATTTTTCATCAAAATGTAAGAATCTGGGTATGAGCTGGTTTTATTTAAAAATTGTGGACAACACATTTCTTATGAATAAACATGGATTTGTCATGTAGATGCATCATCATCTCGACATTTAAACGTCTTATTACCAGAGATTACTGCTGGTCTGCTGTTTAACGGTCGAATAGGAGAAATAAAAAACAAACGCCATGACAAATAAATTTAGACAGAGCAGGAGACCAAATAAAACTGTCTTTTTCCTCCTGATAAACTGAGCCATTTCTCTTTGGTCTGCTGGTTTAACTGAGCTAATACTAACAAGATCAAAGTAGATAAGGATTGTGAGTCTCCCTGAAACACAGCACAGCTCAAACATCTGATGGCCCTCAGGGAGAGATTAGCTGAATCTAAAACTACCTGTGTAATAATGGCTGTCCACTAAATGCATTACTGGAGAGAGTAAACAAGGGAAATTAGCACAATGTTGTTTTAATATATTTAAATTAAACAAATAAAAAATAAACACAACCTTTTAATATAGCAAACTGAAAGCAAGGCTTGTTTATACCCTGGCATATTACAGAACTTTCTGTTTATGCCATCTATTTATTCCTCTACCTTCTTGCTTGAAAAAAATCTTGACCAACTAGGGTAATGGATCTACTTAAAGAAACATGTTCCAGACAGCAGCAGGATAAACAAAACATTTCTGAGATGTTTAAGGGCTAGACAGAATGTGTTGCATTATGCTCCAGTTTGGTTTTATGCCCCCTAACAACCATGCACCACTAAGGTGAAAGCTTACTGCTGCAACAGGTCAACAAATGTAAACTCTTTTCTTTTTGTGTATAACTTGACAGAATTTTCCTTAGGGATTGATAAAATATTAATGAATTGTATTATCTATTAATGAGGAATCTGTTTAATCTTTTATTTTTATTTGTTCGACAGGTTCGCCATCAGTTTCTCCGAGATTCGGTACAATTTAATACAAAGTACCCACCTTTAAATGCTTAACTAGTCCACCTATTTGTCTGTTTCACTAATTCTGAAACAACACGATATTTATGGAGTGTAGACCAGGCTGGTTTCACCGTTTTGTTCCGCAGCTGGATTAACAAAACAGCAATATCCAGACATTAATGCAAATATTTTAAAGCACATTTTATATAGCTGCTTACTTTTATCGTATTTCTAAAAAACTCCTCAAAATAGCATTTTTGGTGCGCTATTTGGCTTTTTAATTAGCCACAGTTTAAGAGCAGCATATCTGTTGGACCTGAATTTGAGGTTATCTGAATTCCAAAAAATATGCATTCAACGTGCATTCATTCACTGTTGCATTCATTCAAGCACTGTTGGGTTGATATTAAGGGCACGATGTAACAAATACAGGCTAGTGATTGTCATTTAAGTATATCTTTATGTAAAAACTACTGTATCTGTGAAGTAAAGTAGAAAAAGTTTGAAAGTCCTTTTTCTATTGTCATCTAGATAGGGAAAACAGTTCAAAGAGAGTGCAGTAATTTCTGTGAATTAAGTTTCTAGTGGTCATATTGACATTTATCAAAAAGTTTTTAATTAATACATTTCTTTGATTTGATTGTACTCAAATCTTAATTGCAACTCTTTGTGTTCAGGTGAAGAAGAGGAGCAGATGATGGATTTGGAGGGACAGGAGCAAGAAGAAGAGTACCTGGAGTGTTTCCGCTGTGATCTGGGCTTCTGGGATGCATGCTATACGACAGAAACCAACTGCAGCCAAGGGGAGCTCTGCTACACGGGCAGAGGGAAGGCAGGTCTGTTATTCATCTAGTGGGGTTAGTTGTTAACTGTTACACTAATAATACGTAAATCATTTGCCGATTAAACTGGCTGCGTTTTACCTCTTCTCCTCAGCCGATTCCCTGGATATAAAGACACTGGGCTGTGCGAAGGCCGTGGAGTGTAACGTGGAGACGACAGTGGAGCTTTTTTTTAATAATAACATCTTTGTCATGACCAAGTCCTGCTGTGACACCCCTTTCTGCAACTCTGCACAAAAAATACCCATTGGCACCCTTTTTTATCTGACTTTGGCTGTTTTAACCACTCGTTACACCACTAAAGACTTGGTCTGATAAAAAAGCAACAAAAAAATAAAATAATTTTTTTTTCATATGTGTTGTAAAAAATGGTTGAAGTTATGCTGAAGTTACCTCAGGCAGGAAAAAACTGCCATGTTTGCAAGATCTGCAAAATGTTTGTACTAAGGGATAAATAAACACTAGATATTTGTAACACACAAACAATGTACATTTATACCGTAATCAAGTAATTGTGTTTTTATTAACACTGAAACTAGGACATGCGCACGCTACTTAAATTTCATTAAAATTTCTTACTATTTAAACCATATAAGTTAAAGAATATCTCACTGAGGAATGAAAAAATGTTTGCAACAGTTGAAGAGTTTAGCTGCGCTTCAGCAGCTCTCCAGCAGAGGGCAGTAGTTCATCTTTCATGAAACTCTGCAGATCCACATCTTTGTCCTCCAGTTCAAGACTCAAGAACTTCTCCACCACAGACTGGCATCTGTTGATCAAATATGCATTTTTTTTTGTGTCTCAAATAAAGTTTATTTACTCATTTTACATGAAGCAGAGTTTAACACACCTCTTGTCCCGGTCCCCTGACGATTCTTGGTCAATGTGTTTGATGGGTTTTCCTGTCCTGTAATGTTCAGACACCTTAAATAGAAAACACAATCACTTTGTGAGCATGAATCTGTGACTCTCTGTGTGAGGCTGTGTGTGTTTGTCTTGAATGACCTCCATAGCTCGGTGTACAAGGCATGTTGGCAGGCCTGCCAGTGCTGCGATGTTGGCAGCGTAACTGGACTGACAGATCCCTTCCTTCAGCTGGTACAAAAACACCAACTCATCTCTGTCCACTGCTGTTTCCAAAGTCTAAAAACAGACATGCAGAGACTAAATTGGGGTTTATTCTTTAACGGGTCAGATGGATGTTTCTCTTGTCACAATTACTACAATCTTAGTACAATTTTACAACAGAAAATCCTCTTTATTTGTTTGTGCTTGGTTGGTGTTTCTCCCTACCAGGAAGGAAAGCATTCCAGTAGTTGGAAGGAGGCCTAATTGCATCAAACTGTGAAAGTTTGTAGCCAACAGGATGTGTGGAACATCCACCACAGACTTTTGCAGCCAAAATGAGACTGATGCAGCGAGTAAAGACAGCCCGTCAGCCTGCAGGAGAAAATTATGTTAAGGTGAAGAAAGACAACAAGTTAGTGTCGGAATAGATTCTGTTGTAAATCAACCAAAGCATTTCACACAAACTGCAGACAGTCCGTTTATTGAACTGCTGTCTGTTAACTGAATCTTCCTGCCAATAAGTTTGCAGAGATCAAATATCTTCCATATCTTAACTGTAGCCTGTTTAACCTAATATACAGACTAATACAATGTTTTTTCCTGTCAAACATCATACAGAGGCCATTCACTGGTGCCCCCTGCAGGCTGAGTTTAGCCATGTTTCCTTTTACTGCAGCAGAAAGAACAAGCTGTGATAAAACCCACATATATATTTATGGATTTTTAGAAAAAAAATTACTTACTTTTTCACTACGCACTTACTTTACATCTTTAATGTTTATAACATTAACTCTAGTTAAAAATATTTAACTTTTAAAATGTAAAACATTTATTAAACTTGCAAAGAAACTACAATGTAGCTCTTTTATTTAAAATTCGTTAAAAGGCGTATTATTAAAATTATGTTTAAACTTCTCAGAAATTAAAGGAAAAATAGTTTTTTGTAATACAGCAATCAAACTCTTCTTCAGGGCCCTCTGGACCTGACCCGTGATCACAATGGAAACTCATAGCTTTTAGTCATGAGGTGTTTTTATTCTGTAGCTTCAACAAGAGAGCTACAAACACATTTCCCGATACCCACATATCGGGGCTAACTGTTCTCCCCAATGAAGGAGCATTTATCTTGGGCTCCAAAAAAAGTATTCTAATGTTGATGTATTTATTTAATTAACAGGATGTTAACCAACTGATATTGGAGCCTTGCTTTCACGTAACTGTGGACCATAAAATAATATGGTTCACAGTTTTTATATTTCTTGTTTGGTGAATCACAATCCCATGAAAAGTATCTTTTGCTAGCTGCACTTAATGTCGGGATAGCAGAAAAAAATCACATACTAATAGGGCTAGGTTTAGGAACTATTTTTATGATAAAAAAATCCAAAGCATCCTCCTTTGAAGTCTTCAATTCAAAGTAGGCTGCCTTGTTCAACCTTAGAAAACTAGCCGGTCATGCATAAATGAATTTTCTTATTAGGATGTTCATTTACATGAAATAAATAATAACTTTCACTCATGTTCTGAATCTTTTTCTGCTACTTGCCTGCTTTTCATTCATTTACGCCTTTGCCCTTACCCATTGAAATTATACAGCTTTTGTTTTCTAGTGAAAATAAACCTGTAATATTTAAAATAGTCCTTTTCTGGTAAAATGCAGGAAGAATCCCCCTCTTACTGTGTTGGTGCCCTTTCCAAACTCATCAATGAGTACTAATGAGTTCCCAGAGCTGCTATTCAGAGCCAGGGCCATCTGGGGAAAAGAGCAACACATTATGAAAGGAAAACTGTTGTTTCTCTTTCTTCTTTCATTGTTTGTCTTTGTTCTAGCAGTAGAAAGAACATCCAAGGCATTGAGAAACATGTAACATGTGGCGTGTGGGAGTAAAGAGGACGCAAGTGTTTAAATTCACACACCCCTACACAGACTCTCTCATGTTTATGGTTAAAAATGAGTGTGACGTACCTGGTTGAGATCAACCATGAAGCTGCTGAGCCCCACAGAAATGGACTCTCTGCTCTGCATGCGAGTGAAGATCCCATCCACCAGACCAATCTCTGCCTCTTTAGCCGGCACGTTGGAGCCAATCAGAGCCATGAACACAATCAGACCCACCTAAGGAATAGAAAACAGGTAATAAAACTGTGAAGCTGGCGCTAAATGTTCACCAATTACGTAAATTATAGGAATAAAGGGAACTGATTTAGAACTGTATTCAGCCATTTACAGAAACTAACAGCAGACAAACAGGAAAGGAGTAACCCTGGTTTGAATTAAATATTATGGATACGTTCTTCTACCTGTTTGAGGAAGATGCTCTTGCCAGATGAGTTTGGGCCCGTGATGATCTTGATTCTGCTCTCTGATTCGAAGCTCTGGAAGGAGTTGGCAACAAACACAGGAGAACACAACTCCAGTAGTGGGTGTCTGGAAAGATAAGATTTTCAAACAGGAGGACCGTCTGGCTTCATCCTGCAAACTAGTGCCTTATATGCGAGTTCCTACCTGCCCTGTGTTATCGCTATCTTTCTATGCCTAGTAAGCTTGGGTGAGGTGTAGCAGTACTCCTGGGAGGCACTGCTCATGGCCATCAGACAGTCCAGCTCAGCCATCAGATCCAGAACCTACACATTTGTTACAGTGAACGTTTTGGCTTCATAAAGAAAAAAAAAATTCAATTCTTTCCCTAACCACAAAACAGACAGATCTGATGGCTAAGATGTCTTTTTAGTTAGAATTTTCCAACCTTAACCTAACAGGAGATCAAATTACCTACATCACACAAAATCAACTTTTGGAGCTTTTAACTAGTATAATGTTATTATTTTATCAACATTCCACAGAAACGTATTTATCTGGATTGAAGCATGACTGAGTAACCCACTTTGTTCAATCAGCAGACGGTGATGTGAGGACATATAAGCATAAAGTTGAGACAAAGTGGCTTTTTCAGCATCTAATCTGCAAAGTGACAGCAAATACTGGTTTCTAAGCTGCAAAAAAATATTTTTGTGTTATGGTGAAGTAATGCTGGATTTTGTTCAGTCCTCCTTAATAAGAGCCTAATTTCCAAAAACAGCATAATACAATGCCGCAGCAGCTCTAGGGCAATGTAACAAAATCACCAATTAAGAACGGAAATGAAGCAAAATCTATGCAAAGCATACCTATATTTGCATTTAAGATGAAAAACCTTCTTTGTCAGGATCAACTGCTTCAAATTCTATAAGAAAAATCTATTGTAAAGCATGTATTACTATCTAATTGTCAAACAATTAATACAAAATACTCAACAGATAAATAATTTATCCAAATAATCCTTAGTTGCATAGACTAGATGTAAGCGTCATTCAAAAACACTTTTAAATGCAACCATTGCCTTGCATATTTAAGTGAATCAGTTCAGGAAATACACTTTTAATAATCTACAGTGGTGCATTAGAAAACATCCTCATCAAGACACTTTCCCTGACACTCAGGTTTTGTTCCTAAAGTTATAAGCACCTGGAGCTTCCAGTAAGAAATTATTTTTCCTTAATGAACATTTCCACACCTGCTGTGTTTGCAGCTGGGGAAACGGACAACTGTGAGCTACAACACAGCTGCTCCAAACTCGGGCATCTGTTACACTTGTTGAGCATTAACTGAGATCTGTGATTTGTATGCAGCTAGCACATCTTTCATGAATTCCTCTTTGAGCTTGTAGAGTGTTTTCAAAATGACTAAACCAAAACAATTCTGTATAAAATTTTTCATCATTAAAAATCTAACAAAAACAATGCATCATCTGACCCTAAACCTTCCCTTCAAATAATTGCAATGTTCTAGTGATAGAATTATATCACCAGAGAATCGGTCACAGAGTCCAGACCTGTTTTATATATAAAGTGAATGAGATAAAACTATTATATTATAACAACAAAGTCCACCCACACACATTACCAACAATCATATCATCATTTTCTTTAGAGAACACCTGATCCAACCTGATGCAGAGAGCCGCTCCTCTCCAGGACTGCATTTTGTAACTGTGTCATCACTACAGTCTCCATGTCTGATGAACACAATATTCACCTTCAGGATACGTTTCCTATGTAGCTGCATTTCAGAAGATTGTTTAGTGATGGAAATTGAAATACCTCTAATGTCACAGTGTAAGTCTCCAAGCAGGTTGTCCAGCTCTCTGGTTCTTTGGCTGCGGTAGTGGAGCCGTTCCTCTGAGAGAAACTGCTTTGTCCGAATATCCAATCACATAAGTCAAAGATGATGTTAACAGTTATATTAATGCAGAAATCATTTGAGGACACAAAGACACACCATAAACTCAAGCCCTTCCATTTCAAAGTCCTCTTTTTCCACCATGCTGGGCAGCCGAGGGACAGAGAGCAGAAATCCAATCTGTAAGGAAATGTTTAACTTGATGTATTATGAGTTTTTATAATAAGGATAATTAAAGGCAGATAGGGTTAACAGGAGAAAATATGAGCTGAAAAAATCTTCAATTTGATTAAGTCACTGACCAGGGGAATGTAAATGACACAACAGGAGGATATTCGAGAGTCCAGTTGTTCTAGTTCTCTTCTGGCAACATCCGTCAAGAAGTCCGACAGCCCCATCATCCTCCTTTTCTCTAAAAAAAGGAAAAGCAAAGACTACTGCATGAAGGCCCCTGAGATCACAACAGAGCAGATCTACATGGGTATTTCTTCATACTCTCATCAATGGCAGAATCGACGTTTGGTTTGATAGTGAAGCGGTTCTCTTCCAAGCTAGCATCAAAATCCACCTAAAAAAAATAAGATCCAATTCTCTGAAATCAACTCTGTCTGACTCCCTATGACTGAATCCAGAAGATCTCAGTCCTGTGTGGAAGAACTCACAACTCGTTTTAAAAGAGCGGCAATGTAGTTAAGATCATCAGAGAGCTTTTCACTGATCTCCCGAAAGAGCTGAATGGATTGAGGGAGATGCCGCACAGAATCCCTGATACACGCAGCACTGTATACAGTCTGAGATAGAAAGGTAATCATAAAAATATGCTTAAGAATAAACAGTACATCCAATAATAAAGAAACATCACCAGTGCTGACTTGGTCCGACCTTGTAGAGATGCTGCCAGTCAGTAACTTTGGTGTTAGAGTGAGTCATGCGGCGGAGGAGACCCTAGCATGCAGACAGGAACATCTTTGTTAACATCTTTGTTGTTTAAAGACATTTTAATCCTGCCTAACAAAATTCTGCATTACTCTTAAGCCATTTTCACAATTAGTTTTTTTATTACCACAAACTCCAATCTGAATTTTTAGATTTTTTTTCTCTGAGAATTTGTTGTAAACATTTTTATCCAGTTCCACTAAGTGAATAATTGTGGAAACACCTTCACAGCTGCAAGTCCTTTGGGGTTTTGTCTCGGTATGTTTTCCACATAAATAGCCAAAGCTCAGTCTGAGTGTATGGGGAGCATCTGTGACCATCAGGTATAAAACTAGATTCTAAAATGTGTTCAGGTGTGGACTTTTACTGGCTCATTCTAACACATGAATATTCCAAGACATAAATACTTCTGGTATGACTGTGGATCTATGTTTAGGATCAGTGTCATTCTAGCAGGGAACCTTTTTCAATCTTTGACCTTTCCTACAACATAATTCTGCCACAAAGGTTGGCACATACCAGCAGTACGGCGTCAGCAGGGTTACACTTTATGGTAGTTTTCTTTACCCCACATACAGTTTTGCATGTAGGCCATAAATTTCAATGCTTCTCATACACTTCTCAACAACCTGCCTTTCTTGTATGTTCCTCTTTCATTCTATAACGCTTTTCTTACAAAAATCTCTAAGGCAGCGCGGATTCCAAATTAGATCAAAATCAAAGGAAATGATTTACTGATTAGCCAAAACCTAAAGCTAGTTGGTTGCACTGGATTTTATCTAAGAGTTTTTAGTAAAAGGATCTGAAAACAAATGGATGCCAACATTTCAAGTTTCTAATTTGCCAAGAAATATAAACACCATGAATCATTTCTTTGCAAAACACACATGCTCTACTTTCTGTTAATCGTTCACATTAAATCTGAATAAAGAAGTGTTTTTTTGTCGTAATGCTAAAATATGAAAAACTGCAGTTGGGTTGAATACTACTAAAGAGCGCTTAATGTGGATGGATCCAAAGTCAGTTACGGGTATGTTTCGGATGTTCCTCAATGAGGCCTGCAGCGTGTTCAGGACATCCGAGTTTCGAGGTGAAGTGAAAAAACAAATCACTTCCTGTCTTCTGTGTAGCACCGCAAGGTCTTGAGTAGGTCGCATAAACCACTGACTGTCGGACAAAAGCAAGAAAAAAAGATTTCTCCGCACAGCAATACACACAAATAAAAATAATCATTAGCAAATTAAATTTGTAAAAATTTCTGTCACTGTTTCTGACCGTAGCAGTTTAGATCCAAACCTGCTTCTACATCGGTTTAATATTCCTGTAATGCAAAGACAAAAGGTGTATTTTACATTAATACATTTAAATAAAGAGAAAAACTTCTAATATCTAGGCTGCATACCATAGAGGCTCAGTCCTTCCTTTTCACCGGACTGCAGTTTGTACACTGATGGATGTAGATCTGATTTAAAGATCTGAAGCACACTAGAAGAATTAAAAGCACACTGTCTTCACATAAAAAGACTAAAAATAACAGAACTGATTTATTCTCCTAACTATTGACTTACAGAAAAGTGATTTTACTTTATAAAGCAGACGCTAAAATAAAAATAAAAATGCAAGAAACAAAGAAAATATAGAAAAACAGACTTTTTATTTGCTTTTTGCTATTAAGATCTAAAATTGTACATGTTTATATTTAAAATAATTTGTATATAAAACTATTTGAGGTAAACAACAAATAATCAACCATTATCAAGTGACCACAGAGCCTCAGTAACATAAGAGCAAACTGACTACCTTTACATGTGTGTTTAAGTGGGAGAAAAGAAACCTGAAAACCATGAGAAGGACAGAATAACAGAGTAAAATCAAAGGAACATGTTTTAAATACTTGCCTGTAAGTATCTTTGTCAATGTAAACCACTCCTTTACTATAATGAGAAGAAGCAAGGTTTTGAAACTGTCATATTTTTTCATTCATAAAAATATTTTAATCACTAGAAGTCCATTGTATGGAAATGTGATTACATGACTTTATTCAGTAAATTTTACCATGTGGAGGTTGCTCAGTTATTTTTGTTTGATCAAAAGTATAAGTCTCTCAAAATGTGCTAAAGAAAACCAAAGAGATGGAAACCACAATCAGTTGAATTGGGTAGAATATAAAATGATCTTTAATGGTGAATTATGCTTTTGAACTGAGAATTTCTACATTTCTTTTTATCTCTGCCATTTATCAAAATCCTAAACTATTAAGACAAAAAACAAGCGATAAATTAGTAAGTATATTAAAATAGACTGTTGCTAACAGGAATGAAATGCAGGTACAAATTGACAAAGAAGCAACTGAACAGAAGCCTCCAAACGCAGCCTAGAGGGCCACATTGTGGAACAAATACCCACACTACAGTGCATGTGTGTGTGATGAAGGACATGTTAGTGTGTCTCACAGTGTGTAGGCATGAAAATGAAGGATTGGAACTCCAATAGTGCTGTCTTCCAGTTCTACTCCCACTCTCCTCCTGTCCAGACATTTCAGCAGAGCTCCCACTGCCCGGAGCTAACCAACGGAAGTGCAGAACCTTTCAAAGGCTGGCAAATGGTGGACATAGCTGGACTACAAGGTTATGAAATTATAAAGAGATCTGGCTCACCATCAAGGGTGAGTCAAAGGTGATACAGGAGGAGAGGTAAGACAGTTTGTCCCTCTCTGAAGTGCAAGCCGGAAGAAACGGCAGATAGGCGGAGAGAAGCCTCTGCTTACCGACCTCAAGACCTGCAACATTCAACCATGATCTACAGCTTTTTAAAAAGTATTTTCTCTCAGATATTTAGCCTGAAAACTGAAGAAGAGGTAAAAATTTTTGTTTTACCAAAGTCAACATATGGATAAGTCACCACCTCGGGTTTGTAGTGAGGGTTGGAACCTGAAACCCAAAAGATAAGTTTCATGTAATGCTGTTTGTTAAAGCTGGAAAAAAACAGGGTATAACCACCTTTACAATCAGTCTTCCCCTTATCACATTCAACCAGCTACAGTGTCAAACATCTCTAATCTCTTTAAGTTCCCTTGACCCAGAAACAACTTGTCCTACATCACATCCAAACTAAATAGTTAACATTTTTGTTTTTCCACTCGTTATCTAGTATTAGAGACTTTTTTTCAGAGCTCACCAAGTTTCTGCAAAAACTGGGTCAAGCAGCCTTCTTGTTTTGCACTGGTTATGATTACATGGGGCCTGACCTCCTGAATGACTTAACAACACAAAGAGATGTTATGTGAGAAGAACACTGTATATTTAACGGCAAAACATTGAAAGCTGTTTTCTTGTAAAATAGAACTTTTTTTTCTTTACCTCTTGACAACAGGTGAAGCTTTTGGTTATCAGGAGTATCTACCATATAGTGTAAAGAGGAATCTTCACTGTCATAGAAACAGAGCCCTAACTGTCCCCGCTGTACTAAAACACTCAATAAAACCTAGAAAGACATTGTAAAAAAAAACATAGTACTTAGTCTGCTACTGTGGATCCACAATTCTACTAGTAAATTGTTTTGTCTTACTGTAGATGTGTCCTCTTCCTCCTCTTCATCTACATTCCTTTCAGGGGCCCCTAAAACTAGGCTTCCTCTTGGATCCTCCATCAGTCTGTTAAGAAAGGCTGCATCTGACATTATAATTTATATGCTAGTTTTAATCATATGCAGCTTTAAACACGTTTCCTACATTACCATAGTGCAAAACTTTGTGTCAGTTATTCACAGTGAACACTAATAGGTTTGTGGTTGTATGGAACAAAATTTGATAAACTGATAATTACATATTTCAGGTGTTCTTAATGTTTAAGACCTCCAGGTTTTGAGATGAAGTTTAAAAATGTACTTCCCATCTCCAGTGTAGCACTGAATCTAAGACAACCTGCCTTCCAGACAACATAAAAAAACAACAACTGGTGCTACCCTATAATAATGAAAAATTTATTTTCTAAATATTCAATTGAAGCTGTCTACTATCCCAATTTTTTATGACTGCTGTCTATTGTTGTGTCCCTTTTAGAATTAATTAAATGTATTAAGATGACCAAATCTGTTTATTTAGCACTAAATACATTTTTTCAAACACTATGTGATCTATGAAAACAATTAATTCAAAATAAAAAGGGGTTATTTTAAAGCCATTTTGAAAGTCAACTTTAGTTATGAATTAGACAACCAGACCTCCCCCGCTATTACATTAAAAGAGTTTGTAAACTTTTATTAATTTCATTCTGTGACAATAAAGAAGAAAAATCTTCCAAATAGCCCTTTATCTCTATCAATTAAGAGCCATCGCCTACGAATATATTAAGCTAGTTAAAGACATAAGCTAGCTTATTTTAACTTGGACAAAATTTTTTTTTTCCCCACACGAAGTTTACTTACGTACCTAATTGGCTCCTTAAGTAATAGAACCTTCAACTTATAATCTTCCTAATGTATTATTTCTTTAAGAACGAAGTTTTTATTTCTGATAACCCAAGTTTACTGTGCGCAGTTCTCTGCTAAAGCTTTGGCTAATTTTATTGCCATGGCAACGACGTCACGTCATCCCCTACCGGAAAACGGTTTGTTAGTTTTAGAGCAGTTAGTGCTGCTGTTTTCAGCAAATTTACAAACTAAATGTACAGAATGTTTAATCTTAACAACGATGCTTACTTATGATTAAATAAATATTTAGACACAAAAAATTCTTTATATATGTATTGAGGTTATGGTCAAACGGGTAGACTGCTTTCTAAGAAAAAAATATGCTTATATGGCAATATAATATGGTGAAATAAAGAAACAAACACCTTATTGTAAGCTCAAGTTCTACATATAAAACATTTTAGATGGTAGACCATGCACTAGATTTATCTATGCTAATCAGAGATGCTTTGCTATACATTTTGAAATTTCTATGAAAAACGTTTACTGCTTACGTTAGGGATAATTTTTCTTGGGAGGAAATTTGTTATCCATATTTGGGACTTTGCTTTTTACTATTTTCAATGCTAGGTGCATTTATTTAAGCCAAGCCCTCCATTACAACTTCAGAACCTATTGTTTATTATTGTTTAGGGTTTTTCTTTATGAGGTTCGTCTTTAAGTTTCTTTATTTTATTTTTCCTATTTCCTTTATAATTTTTTTCTTGTAATGTCTCTGTGTTTAGATCGTGTTTCGCAGTTTTTTTTAGCTCCATTCTTGTTTATTTAGTTTTTCACCTTCCCTCATAGCCACCAGCTGATCAACAAAGTCATTCAGTCTTCTTGTCGCCTGTTCAGCGCACACATGCTGCCCACCTGTTTCCCCTTCTCTTTAGGCCCTGATATCCTCATATTCATGTCTTTCCTGCTAACATCCATGTTTTTATTTATTTATTTTTTTTTTTTACTGTACTTTAGCTACAAGTTTTTGGATTTCCTATTAAATGATGCAGTTCATCAGGATCCTATGTCCACATTTTGGTCAAAGTACAAGACAAAATCTCAATATGTCATGCTTTATATGTGTGTATATTTGTGTGATTTTTTTTTTGTTTGTTTGTTTGTTTTGTGCTACAGCTATATGAAGGGCTTTTCTTAGCTGATTAGTGCAGCACACCCGACCCTGGTTATCTGGATCACCTGCTGAGGTGAATAAATTTGTCATTCCTCACCCGAGTGTTACACAAGTACCGGTAGTACCTCTAGCTGTCTCAAAATCTGGGTGTTTTTTCCTCAGTGTTTGCATGTTTATTTTTTTGTGTTTCCCTCTTTTGTAGCCCGGGAGCTCCTTCTATTATATCAAGACCTTTCTCTCTCTCTCAAAGCTATCCCTACATTCCATTTTGTTTTCCCATCATCTAAAACAGGATCTGTCCCATTCTCCATTATCTGCCTGTCTGTCAGGCAGTGTGAATCTTACTCCTCTGGAGAAGCCTCCCAACTGGACTAAGATTAAAAATAAAATCTGTCAATAATGTCTAATATTCACAATCTCAAACTATTATCTAACTTATACTCTCCCTGCAGAGAGCAATCTCCATGTTGTGAACCACTCACAAAACTTCTTCATTCAAAAACATTGATCAAATGGGTCCTATCTTATGAGAATCTCTCTGCATGTGGGCCAAAATGATTCTTCACCCTATGTCAAAATCTGATGTCAAAATCATTGAAACAGATAAAAAAACAAAAAAAAACAAAGAATTGAGGGAAAAATAAATTACTTATTTTCCACTTGAATCATCATGATATGAGGTACAATGATCAATCAAAAGCAGTTTTACAATTTCTTTCTCTTTATTTTGACTGAAAAATTTGTATTTACAGAACACAAATGTATCACAACCAAAGAACTAGATTGGAGATTAAAAGTATTTTCTTTTTTAGCTCCTTTTATTCAAGTCCACTTCAACAATTGATAGGTTTAAAAATATTTGCAGCCTGTCTGAAGTCCCTCCAGAGTCTCTTGCCTCATCCACTGGACATCCTCCAGGTGGGACATGTCTGGAACACCTCCAGAGGCATCCAGATGGCATCTGGAGCAGATGTCCGATACACCTCAGCTGACTCGTCTTGATGTAAAGGAGAAGCAGCTCTACTCCAAGCCTCTCCTCAGGCTGAGATCGTCATCCTAGCATTTCAGCCTCTTGTACGAAGGATCTCATTCTTTCAGTCATGGCCCAGATTCCTTGACTATAGGTAATGGTAGGTAGATGGTAAATTGAGAGCTTTGCCTTTTGGCTCGGCACTCTCTTCACCCTAACAGAATGTTGCAGTGTCTGCCTTATAGCAGCAGCAGCTGTTAGAATCTGTGTTTTGTTCTGAAGCTCTATCATAAAAAAAATTAAAATAAAATCCTAATATAAAAGATAGATCTAAGGTGATGAAAAATATTTCTATATTAAAGATTGGTTAATCAAAACTTGCATTTAAATTTATTACATTATTATTTGCAGCTGAGGGAGTGAGTCCCTATAGGGCTCGTATGGGGCCTTTACCCAAAATGTATTTTATAATTATTTAATTATTAATTGCATGTGAATGTGCAATGGAATTAGAAACAAAAAAGCAGGTAACGGTGGAGTAAAGGTGGAAGAGGCAGTTTGTCCACTTGGTTCAACCTTTGTTCCCCTAAATTCTGAATAATTGATAGTCCACAAAGAGCCATCAGGGCAGGAGGGTTACCTGCAAATTTAGAAGCATCAAATATGTTAGTATTAGACTCTGTATATCAATTTAATTCATGCTAGCTGCACTTACGTGTGGTCCCATTCAGATAGCGTAATTCAATCCTTGCTCCACCCCTAACGCTGCTTACTGCCGGGAACAGTTCCACTCCTGCAGGAAGGTCCCTAAATGCAACACCAAGGAAACTTCCATTGACAGCAAAACCCAGAGTCCCGGCATCAGCATCCAGGACCAGCTGGACACGCTCAGGAATAACTAAAGGTGTTTCTGACTCTTTCCTGTGCCGTGAGTTTGAGGATTTGCGTCCAAAGTCTTGTGTAGCCTGAGAGTAAAACATATTTTTTTCACATGGATAACAATCCAAAGGTTTTCCACCATGCCACAGCTGATTGGTTTTTAGTTCCCATCCCCATGACAGGGAATCTCCACCTATCAGTACTTTATAACCTGAGCCATGCAGAGGAGAGTCCTGCCTTGAAATTCCTATGACCGCATGACTTCCTCTGTGATCAGGGTTCCAAGATACCTCCCAAACATGGAGCCCACCTTTCACTCCAATCTCAGCCCTGACTGCATCACTGCTGAGCTCAACAGGTGAGCGAGTTGCTTTCTGCCTGCAGGGAGAAAGGTGGAAGTGCGGTGAGCAGTGCTGCGAGCTCCACTGTGAGCGTCTGTCTCCTACAGACACTGCAGAGGAGCTCAGAGTGAGTGTGAGTCTGGATGAGGTCGGTACAGCCAGCAGAGGGAAAACTGTTGTAGATGGGGGGACATCGTCATCTACTCGGCCCCTCGGCCAGGTAGAAAGGATGAGACCCATTAGGATGCAAAGAAGGGTAAATCAAAGAAGAACTGTGGGGGATGCAGAAAGGGGGAAGAAAAATTTTTTATTAGAAAAGAAAACAGTACAAGGTTAACATTTTTGACCATGAGTTATAAATAGCATGTAGGTCAACAGCTTGTGATCATAAAAACCCGGAAATAAACACAAACATAAACAATTATAATCATTACAAAGATAGTCTAAACTGCCTAAGACAAATGGCAATTTGATTTTTGTAAAGTTAATATTCTTACAATTTGTAAATCTTTGTTTTAATGGTGACTCTGATTTGAATGCAATTGTTATTATTGAATTATTCCAGATTTAGGTGTGAGGACTGAGAAGATTATATAAGGATGATTGCGTCCTAATCATTTCTGATTTAAAATGAGGTTTCCTATCCTAAGGTTGACCTATTTTTACTTAACTGCTGTAATGCTGATATCTTATAACAGAAGCATTAGAAGACTAACATGCAAACAGCATCACATATACTTCACCATATTAATCAGTTGTCCTTTGTTAACCCATAATTTAAAATTCTAACTCAAGAGTGTTATTGGAGTACAGAACAAGACTAGCACTTTTGTAATGATAGAAAAAAAGTCAATTTAATTATCAAAAATAATCACTAGCCCTAATATGGTGCTCTTATAATACATTTTTGGAAAAACGCTTGTGCAAAGAAAGAAACATAACCATTAGAGAATCTGCTGATATTGAAACTTGATTTATTGATATTTTTATTAGTATTAGTATTGTGTGTAACTATTTTTGTTAGTTTAATAACTTTATTAAGTAATAGACTCATTTTTATGACAGAGGTGGACCTTGCAGACCCTGCAGAGCAAATCTGATCTCATGATTTTGGCCATTTTTCTGCACAATGGTTTTTATGTCCAAGTTAGCAAAGATGGTAACTTGGAAGACGAAGTGTTGATGTACAAGTAAAGTTTAGCAAAATTCACTTATTGAGATTGAAGCACCAAGGAAGAGTATTTCTCTCTGAATTTGTGTTGAAGCGTTGCAAACTATCTGCTGCCAATCTAAGCATCCCATACTGGAGAGGATTTTTTTTTTTTTTCATAAATTTTGATTGGTTCTTAGAAGGCAAGCCATAACAAGCCATAATCTCCAGATGCTCCTATTTGGACCAGTAGTTAAAAGAAATGGGCCTTGATATTTGTCATCTATATTTTGCCTTTTGAAAAGGACTCGTGGATTACTATTTAGAGGTCCCAATAAGATATCATTAACATCAAAATAAAGTTTAAAGTAAGCAACATTTATTTAACGGGAATATTTGGGGTACCGTTTTTTTTTTTTTTCTCACAAGAGATTAAAGTTTTTTTTTTAAATCATCTGTTTTTGGATCATGTCTTTTTCTATGATATAATAAAATTATGGTTCTTAAAAAAAAGTTGCATTTCTTTTCTTTTTTGCGCATTTGTCTGCACTAGATCAAGTCTCACAGGGAAAAATATATAGGATGTTTCTCTCAGAGACGTAGGGTGGCCAGGCAATAACCAATGTACACTGAGGGATGGCCGAAAGCGGATAGGCACCAGAACCTCAGGGTTAATATACACTGTTCCAACAGGAAAATTAACGAGCAAAACATCCATATTTTCTAACTAAAGACAAACTATACTTTCCTGCAGCCTTTGCTAATAAATAGATGCATATATTCTATATATTTAAACATCCGTAATTTCTAGATAATAGGTATAGTGGATAAAACTAAATTTTGAGTTCCTGGGTGTAAATCTTTTCCTTTGTCATTACTTACCTACTTGTATCAATAAACATTCTGCATAAAATGTATATTTACAAGCACTAATATCTACAAAAATAAATTATTTGATAAGTGTTTATAAAAATTGTTATTTATCTTTGATTTCACTGAAGACTCCTTGATGACTTGCAGAGACACATAATTTTCTCTTTACCCCATATAAGACAAAATCTAATTCTGAAAAGAGCATGAATTCTGTACTTATCATCTTTGATATTAGTATACAGTATTGATGTGTATAATTAACCACAAAAACAATAAAATGTTTTGAATATTTCACTTGAGAGTATTACTGCTGACACCATCTGTATTAAAGGGGAAAAAAATGGTAGGGGTGGTCAATGATTGGCTAAGGGTGGCCATGGCCCCCCACCTAGCTCCCATGATCATAATAGCTACAATTATACATTTTTAAGACGCACACATTAATTAATCCAGCAGTTGTATATATTAAGATCAAATTAGCGTCTATAAGTAAATTATCCGCTCTCTGTGGGGCATTATTGTATAAATTAAGTCAAGATTAAACAAAGATTCCTGATAAATAAAAAACATCACTTAATTATTACGTAATTGCATAAAGCTTCTCTAGAATAAAATAGCTATACATCCATAGCGTTTTATTTGTTAAAGTAAAAGAAATAATTACATATTTAATAAGTAGATATCTCACCTGTCTGTGTGAGGTTAGGATGGACTGTAGCGAACAGCAGAGTTTCTCTGCTTTATTAGGATCTCTTATCAACCATCCAATGGCTCTTATCGCTGCCCGGTAAGGTATCACCCCCGTCTGACCTGGTTTTCTGGTGTCGTCCTCCGGGATGGGAACAGCACAGTCCATCACTTTGATTTGACGCCTTTTAATAGCCGTAGAGACAAGGGCGACAGGCCTTTGACGTGTTTGTAAACAGATGAGCGGCTGATGAGAGAAACCGCCTACATCATCCCCATAGGTCTGATCTCATTCAGCCACGCTGCTTTTTTCCTTCTCTATCGCGTCCTGTAATGAACGTAAACATAAATGACAAAGCAGATGAATAAAATCACACTCGGGCTTTTTACCGACAAGAAGAGAAAAAGGAAATAAAAAGCAAAGCGGCTCATTGTTTTTGGAGCGCCTAAATTCGCAGCAACCAGAGGGAAGGGTTTTTAACCCTGGGTACAGTCTTGCAGGCAATGTTTTCCTTCTGTAAGAACATTGACAAGCATTTAGGTTCAAGTTTTTAAACATTGAGAATATTATTTGTAGAACTATGTTTTTATATATTTAGCTATTTTTGTTAGACTAGAAAGCAATATCTGTAACAAAGGCGGTTCTAAACAGGGTTCAAAGGGGTCCAGGCCCCTGTAGCACTGGTCCTTGCCCTTGTATAAAAAAAAACACACAACAAATTGAATATAAGAGTTTCAGTTTTTTTTACAGTAATCATGTGCATTTTTCCTTGATCTATATGGAATAATAGGATTCATATTCAAAATATGACAGCAACCCATTTCCATTACTTATTTTCAAATGCATATTTTTTATTGATATTATTTTAAGAGCAGAAATACACATTCCTTTGGTAGATCAGCTTATTTAACTGCTCAAATTAAGGTTAAATACACTTATTGTAAGAATATTTTTTCCTGTTTCAGATCAGTTTTGCTGTGTAACTCTAAATTAATCACTTATGATGAGCTGCAAAGGCAGAAGATACTATTACTAATTTGTCCCTTGGAAAAATTTAGTATGGTGATTAGACTATTTACTGTAAGAAATATTTAGAAATAAAAGTTACCTTTGGACTTCAGCTTTAATAAGATGGAATTACAGTTTTTGACTGTAGATCAGGAGTGTGAAACCTTTGCTTTGTGGCTCTCTCTCCCAACATACCCCCTAGCCCTACATTTCAGCAATACCCCTAAATTTTGATGGTTGTAATGTCCCAATTCCTCTTTGCATGTAAGGTTAGTGGACATAATGAGGCGTAGGAGGTATTAATCTAACCCTTACAAATGGGGGATTTCAGATGCTGACTTGCTGAGGATGTGTGCAGCTGACAAGTCTCCTGTTTTGGCTAAGAAACAATAATATTTTACCCCTCTTTCCTGCTACTCTCCTTTATGCAAGTTAGGGGCGGTGTTATATCGGGGGTGGGGGCAAAGGGATGAGTGAAAAAGTAAATAAATAAAGTTATATAAATACATTTTTGAATACTGGTATATACATATGTACTGTATACATTCAAGGTGTGTGTATGTATAAAAGGAATTTAGGGCTCCCTAATATTAGCCTCCATATAGGGTCATTTAGTCCTCTGTGTCCTCATCAACACCAATTTAGGGTGAGTGCTTTGAAGGAAATGGCTTCAACTGATTAGACTCCAGCCCATCATTGAGGGGAATGAAAAATGCTTCACCTCAAATATGAGTGGTATGAGTGTTGTAACAGAGCCCCCCTGCCCACTGTCCATGCTTCAATATGTCGACGCTATGCTAAGACACCTGCACTTTGCCTCATTCTGGCCACACCTTCGTTAATCCACGGCTCTCATTCTCACAATAAGTTGAACCCCCGGGGTCTCTTGTCACCAAAAGTTTTGGTGGCAGTTTTCAAATTTTATATGGTCACAGGGTTATGATTTCACAAGGGGTGAGTTACACTTTAAAGTAAGCCAATTTAATCCTTAGATATACATTTTTATCAAACTTTTAGTATACGGTACTTGTATCAATGAACCTGGATATGTACTCTTGTAAATCTAAAAACATGAACTTCAAGTATGCATATTTTTGGTTAGGGTAGATAAAACATTGTTTGATGACTTTTTTTTTTTTAAGTAAATCTCTGGGTCTAAATGCATATTTGTTCACATTATTGTTGTCTCATTTCCAGATCTCTGGTTGAAATCTTGACAGTGTAGTAATTTTTTTTTTTTTTTTTTTTTTACATTTGTTCGCAGTCTTTTTCTGGCCCTGCCAGCTTCCTCCTTTTGTTCCATAGCTCACCATGGTTCATGTGACAGAGGTAAGCTTTCATAGGTAGGTATTTTTTTTATCATCATGTGATAAACTGGGGATTTAACCTGGGTGTGCCTAGCCTCTTGACATGTAACAATAGGCCCAAGCATTTCATGCCTAAACATTTTAGCACATTGGTACATCTTACATTTGTCTGGGAAAACACTAGTATAATAAAGGTTCTCAGTAAATTCAGATTTCTGTTTACATCACATCATGCCAGTGCCCTGCCTCACTATAGACGTTATTTTCCTGCTGTGAGTATAAATTCAATGTTACGTTTATTAGACATACATCTGGTATAACCGGTTTCATCTGGAAAATTCCTCAGCAGGCATCAAATCATTATTCACATGTTCATATTTAAGCCATGTGCTTCACTAAAGAAAAATGTTAAAATGTGGAGCAATTAAACACACTTTGATATATGCTTCCCTGTTTATGCATAAGCCCAATAGTGTTATGGTTCCCAACTTTTGGGACTTTGAGTTTTCAGTTATCAGTAATTCTGTTTTGTTGATCTTTGGTTTATTTTACATATTATGTTATATTTAAGCAGTCTTTTGTTACTCTGTTGCCCCCTTGTGCCTGTCTCCTTTCCCCTGACTCCCTCTTAGTCTCTTCCATCCATACCTGCTCCATATCAGCTTATTACTCTAGTCTTTGTTCTGTCTCCCATATATACTCTCCCTGTGTAGCTCATCAGTGTTGGTTCCCTGTTGTTTGTTGCTTCCTCGTCTCTGGTTCCCCACATGAGTTTCCGTAATGTTTGCGGGTTTTTTGTTCTCAGTATTTATGTATTTTTGCCTCAGTTTTTCTTTATTACACCTACAACAAATCATCTCTGCCTCACTCATCTCTGCATTTCGGTCCTTAACCAACCAAACGTTTACAAATAGAAGGTTCTAATAGAAGAAAAACACTGCAAAATGGAAATGGAACAAAATAATCTTTTTTATTTTTCTATCGGACAAAATTTTTATTAACTCTCATATCCGGGTTAAAAACAGAATTTGGCATTAGTTTTGACAAAAATCAAATTTAGTTTATATATTACATAAAAATAGTGTTCGACAAATCCTGTTCTAACATTTCTATATAACATGCATTTTCAATTTGTATTTAAACAATTTACACACCTATTGATATGCATACATAAAAAAAAATAAAGATATTAACAGCTTTTTATTACATTAAAACATTTTTAAGCTGGATTCCAATGCAGTTTTAGTAACGAAGACGTATGTAAAATAAATAAAAATGACACTTTGCTCACCTTTTAACCTTTTTTCCTTTCTATAAAATGAAAAAAAAAATCTAGTCATACTTAATAAATGCAATGAATTGTATTAGAATTGTACTGTGATTTGTGATGCACATTACTACTTCAGTTTAATGCATGATAAATTAAAGCAAAAAATGGGACTTGGCACAAGTTTTTGCTCTTACATAGGGCCATTCAAAATGCAGAACAAAAGCTCTAAAATGCAAATGTTTAGTTGTTTTATTTTTTTAGCAGTGTTAACCAATTGTGCTGTAAGTCTGTATCCAGTGTTCCTTACTAGTCTTCTTACCTCCTAACAAGTAAAAAAGCTTCATATTTTGGAATAGAGCAGATTTACTTTAGTTTAGATGCAAAAACATCAGAGGATGAGACCCAGCTACTGTTAATGGGAATAAAGACCAATAGTTTAAACTGCACTGTATTTTCCAGAATACTGCAGAAACTTCCAAGAAAAATGTAGAAATTTAGAGTATAGATTTTAATATAAAAACTGTGTAGAATCCTGCTTGGGTAACTTTTCCAGCTGTGTTATTGATTCATAGAAAAAACAAACAAACAAAAAAAAAAAACAGCAGTGTCATGCTGCAAGACTCATTCACTTCTTTTCACTCAGACATTAACATACCGTACTAATAAACAGACTGGGAGATAACTTGGGGTTAGGCTCATTATCCAACAGTTCATTGATGCATGGTGAGGGAAGCTCATCGTCTCTTCTCCCTGATACACCCCCAGCAAAACTAGAGGTTGTTTTCTGGATAAATATCCTGTAGAAAATATTATTCACAGTGTTAGATAAATGCTTCAACAAATGATTAAGATAAAGCAGAGGAAACCTTTGCTGAATATAATTCCATACCTCAGTTGTTGACACTCTTTCCCGCACTGCCATTAGAAACAGAAGGAAATCAATCAGATTGAATGTTGAGGTACCACAATTTAAATGCTACGAAAAATAGATTTTTAAAATGATAGTATTTCCATTATTTTGAGCCTATGTCTCACCAATGACTGTCCTCCTGTAATAGAGGAACCCAGCGACTGAAAACAACAAGCCAATCAGCAGCCCTGCTGTACCTATAACCAGCTCCTTCTTGTCAGAATGATGTTCTGGCTCTGCAAACATATTGATCATCAAGATAATGTTAGACTTCAATTAGGTATTGCTCTATATTCATGCAAAAAGTCAGCCCAAAATAGAAAAGAACTGTTAGTACAAACAAAAGATTAAAGCAAAGTCAATACAAGTTTAATGTGAAAAACATGGTAAATAAAAACAAATTTATTTTACTTCTATCCAATTTCAACTAATACAAAGCTTTACATTAATGTCAAGACAAAGTCCTCAAACCTTTTAATGTATTTTACTAACACATTTTCAAGACCAAACTGGCTTTTTTTGCAGCAATGCAAGTATTAGCAGGTGGTCTAACCAAGGTAAAAAGACAGGGACGAAAAAAATGTATTGTAAAAGTTAAATACAGGGCTTTACGCACAGTTGATTAGTTCCTAATACCATAACTATCAATCTACCCAGAGGTTTAACATGACTTAAACCACAAATCTACTGTGATCAAATGTTATTAAAAACCTGCATCCATTTTTTATCCTCAAACTGCATTTTAGTTTGCATAAATTCTTCACAACAGGCATTCTAGCTTATGCAGTAACAAATAGGCATCTTTAAAAATAAGTTAAAAATGTTTGTGTATATATTTAAGTGACACTCACACAGTTCGAGCGCATACCTTATTTTCTTGCTCTTATACTACAACACTAAAGAACCACTTCTCAGCCCATGTTATGCATTTATAATGAAGGTAATTCTAATCTATGCATTTTCATGAGATGAATCGCCTATAGAGAGAAGTGTTTTTTTCTTGACAACATGAACATTAACTGGAAGCAGTTCTGTTTGTAAACCTATAAGTCAGCTTAGAAAGGAGAGGTGAAAGAGACATCTTTAGTAAAATATAACAATCATGAATTAGAAAAAGAGGAAGATTTTCTGGAGAGGCAATGTTGAAGATAGAAGAGAAAACAATACGGTTTTCTCACTTAAGAAATGCATTGAGGATTTAGGAAAGTTCAACTCATAAGTGTATGTAGTACAGTAAGTAGAAGATAATGTCCTTAGACTGTACAAGGACTGATTATTATGAATTTCATCATTATTATCTCCCTAAATTGCCTCCAGAGTTTAACACGCCACTCGCCCACAGACTGCCAGAGATAGGCAGCGGAATAAGCGGGAGAAGAAGGATGGATGGATCTCTATAAATCCATACATTCTTTATAGAGTCTTCAAATTCACACTTATGTATGGTTCTCAACTTAGTATAGGATTGATGAACCTCATGAGACATTATTAAACTTTTGATCACCCTAGTACCTTCTTTGTTCCCACCTCTCCAAGGAAGAGTCCCATTGTATACAGTAAAAATACTGTTTGTATTGAGGAATAAGGTTTACAAAATACCATTCACTAGGGGTTCTTTGCATTAACCACTCAGTGTTAAGGGTAGAATAACAATTCAAATAGGACCAGTCATAAAAACAGACAGGAATGCCAGAAAAGATCCACTCATTCCACTAAACTGTGGACCACAATCACATGACTGGTATAACCTTGTTGTTCCCTGTCAGCTCTTACTGCAGTTTCAAAGTTAAATTCAGTAGTTTCCCGGTAAAGTTCTACAAATTATCCTCTTGGTTAGGTACTCTGTGTATGTTGCATTACTGGTTATTCTAATAGGAAGTAAGAGAATTTCCTCTATGCATTACATGTGAAAATCCATCAACAAACTGGGTGCAAAAAAGGGGAAATGTTTCCTCTGTTCTCATGCACACTTTCCTACCCCAATTATAAATCTTTGGCTCTCTGAGGCTTGCATGCTCCACCATGCAGCTGATCTTCTCTCCAGGTTTGGGTGTAAATTCCAGGTTGGAGTGATATTGGTAAAGCCAGTTCCCATTCGGTAGCTCATCAGTGGACGTCACATCAGATGTGATCTCCTTTCCGTCTCTAAGCCATGTTACCTTGATTTTCTTTGGATAGAAGTCGTAAATGCTGCAGATGAGCATGAGTTGGTGTTGACTGTACTCCGCTTTCACTGAGCTCAGCGTTACGTAGGGCTCCACTAGGAGAGACAAGATAAGACTCATCTTACATCATAAAATAGCTAACATTCATATTATTGCATAGGTTTAAAATATCTGCATGCATATTAATATTAGATATAGATAAATTGATCTAAATCTTTGCCCAAAAACATTTACACATTATATGAAACTTACCTGTGGATAGATTTCCATATAACAGATGTGCAATATCATTGCAACGGTTTGTTTTCCATATTTGATGTTTTTGGAATCTTGGGTTCTTGTTGAGAATGTCTGCAAAAATGATTCCCTCCTTTGTGTATCCCACAACTTTTCCCAAAGTGCTGTTATATTGGACCAGTAGACACTTGTTGAAAAACAACTGCTCCAAGAACACAACCCCTTGACTATCATGAAAGTTAAACTGGCAGTGGCCTAAATAATAGCCGTAATAAGCACCTAAAGACATAAAAAACATAATTATCAATAGGGAAAATTTTAATTTAAGGAATACATTTACTTTAAATCAACGTTAATGCGCATCTATTTAAGCAGCTCTATTTTTAAAGATTTTGTTGGCCTGAATCCTCCTACCTTCTGCTGAAAACCAAAGTTGCAGGAAAATGAAGACGTTTTTCAAATGCATGCTGTCAGCTGAGAAAATACATCTGACTAAGACTGTGGCTCGCTGGTAAAAGAGCTTTATTAACAAAAATGAGGAAGTAAAGTAGCAGATTCAGTAACAAGGAGTGGCAGCTGCCCTGACCAAAACCGGCTTCTGTCACCGCCATGGAATTAGTGCCTGCTGTATGGTGCTGAGAAGTGGATATGTAACTATTGGGAAAAAAATGTAATTGCTACGATCCCTCACCAAAGAATCAGCTTACAGAAAAAGTCCCAATATAACAAGAAGTTAGTTGCAAAATCACTAATTATCTTAACATTTACAGCAAGGTGGACAGGTATTTGAAACATTTGTTCTGTTTTGACTTTATGTAACATAAAAATGTTTCAAAGAAAACACAAACTGACAAAATAAAGTAGGATAAAAACTCTCAACAAGCAACAACAACCTGTTGATTCTACTCTTGAATCTATTTTTCAGATCTGTTTTTTATGCATTTCTGTTATGTAAATTATGCGTATAACTTACAGCATATTTCATGCATAATGGCATGTTCCATCACCTTGCATTAAAAAGTTAAGCTATTTTTTAGTGGTTGCATAAATAGATTCAAATTTGGTATCCGCACTTTGTCAAACGCAATTGTTTAAATAACTAAGAGCAACACAACTTAATATGATTCATAAGGAAGACATGCAAGACTCTTTTTTTAATATTTCAGATCTACAGTGAGCAGCAAAGGTCAAACAACTCAGATTTTTTAAAGATTGAATGTTCAGTTTATTAGCTAACACAAAAACAAGAAAAAAAACCCATAATGATGTTGTCTTTTTAATCTACAAAAATATAGATCATACAGCACATAGAGTGTACCACATGACAAAAAGTTTGTTAATATCTTTTAAATGTTTTACTGATAAATTACCAATAGAATATTTTAGCAGTGCACCACCAATATACAGGGCTTTACCTTTTTGCTAAAGCCAAGAAGTAAAAAAGAAATACTCTATGGAGCTTAAAGGTGATGTGGATTGCAAAAATTTATTCAACAACTTTAATATGTAACTAATGCATTACTTACACTACCATCAGTGTTGACAGTATTTAACATAAACAAGATTAGTTTAAATGTTGTGCCTTGACAATAAAAAACACTCCCACAGTGATTCCCAAAATGCCAAGAGCCACACCGACTCCACAGTAAACAACTGGCCAAAGACTTGGATCTGCTTTGTTGAATTCAATTTCTGTAAGAGAAAGTTCCAAAGATTAAAAATCACCTTTTGGTATATTCCAGTATTCTGAGTTTAGTTTTAAAATATTGCATTAAAAAAATGAACATTTTACCCAAGATTCTTGTTTTCGGAGTCTCCAATGCAGGATGCTCTACAGTGCAGGAGTAAATGTCCCCTTTTCTGGGTGTGAACTTCAGTGTTGAGAACATTCGGAAGGTTTGGTCGTTATTGGGAGAGTATTCACTGATCCACACCCCCTTTGTAGCTGGGAGGCCATTTTTAGTCCAGCTGACTTTGACAGTAGGTGGGTAGAAATAATTCACAAAGCAGATGAGGGTGTTTTCTTCTTCAGGTTCTACCTCTCTTGAAGGGAATATCATGTGGTCTGGAGGGTCTAAAGAGCATAACAAAAAGTTGCCTTACCATGTTATTGATGATTTCAAAACAGAAAATAAATGCTGACTTGTATTTACCCTTTTCTTCAGATGAAGGTTTAACTTCACTTTTAATCAACTTCATTGCGGGTTGACACATTTTTTCGTTGTTTAGAGCATCTTTAAGGATACTAAACCTTCCTAGCAGCTGATCTGGATGAGCATTGATGAAGTTTGGCACAGTAAACACAATCTCTTTCCTGGGAAAATCAACATATAAAACTTCTTCTTCGTCAAAATCATACTGTACTGCAGAAGTGCCGTTCTCAAAGCAGCCCACAAAATAGGTTGCTTCATGGGGAACTGAAAAACAACACAGTGCAATGAAACACTTGTTCCTCTGTGAGAAAACTTTTACAATTATTCCCTAATTCTGCTTTTGTTTCTTAACTCTGCTAAGTAAGGCTGTTGTATTTTTAAAACAAATGTTGACCTTTATTCCAACAAAAATGCAGTTAAGAGATTCTTACTTTGAGAGAAGATGCAGTAGGTGTTGAGAATGAGAATAAGGAGAGCAGAGAACCTCATGTCTGAGCTTCAGGTGGTGACTGAAATAGACCAGGAAGATGACACACCTTCTTTTATAGGCGGTGACATTACGGGATTTTACAGTGGAACATGTGACCACAATAGTTTCAAAAAAATACTGCATCATTGGATTTGCTTTACATAACTAAAGTTATACTAGTTACATTTAACCTTAGCATGCAGCATGTTTCAAGGATATTAGTTTAGATGCAGAAGCTGTAAACTGTTGCAGCACTGGTTTTGAGGCATTTTGTGGTCTCTGTATAATAAAACAGCATAGAGTTAACACCTCTTAAGAATCACACAGTTTGAAAAAGTTTACATTGAGTTTGGCTCTAGATATTTTATGTAATTTGTCTAACAGAACCAAAAGGAGCATCCCAGGGGATGATACTCTCACTATTCCTTTTCATTTGCACTTCTTTGACTCTTCATTGACTCTGCAGTTGCTTTGCATATTGAAGATGGACAAGAAACAAGAACAGGGAGCCTCTTTATGTGGAAAAATGTATACAATCCTGAATCTAAACAAAACAAGGAAGATTAACAATTAAGTATTTACACATATGGATAGTAACTAGTTTATATTTACTCAGCCAAATTTACTTAAGTAACATTTAGAAAATAATTACTGGGATGCAGGGCTTTAGGTTCTTTGGTGCCCAAGGCAAGAGTGGCGTCTTGGCGCCCCCTCCCATTGAGTGGGCGCTCAAACTCCCAAAAAGCAACTCCACAGTTATTGCATAATTATTGATTTTTTATTTGAAATGTTGAAACAAAAGCTTTTTAAAGGCAATAACAGGAAGAATAAATATATGTTTGAGGGATAGAATTACAATATTACATTAAGTAACAACCTAAAACTGTGTGCAAAGGGTACAAAATCAAAAGCAATATAAAGCTGTATAATCAAAAGAAAAACTGTAATATCAAGGTTAACCCAATAAATTTGAAAGGAAAAAGCCAAAAAGAATAATTGTAAACTTGAAAGATGAGTACCCTGAGAATAACTAATTACATTAAACAAATGTTTTTTAAATGCCATGGGGGTTAAGTGTCGAGTCTAGCATAGAAGTGTGCAATCAAAAGCAAAACTCAAAAATATCAGTGTTATTGTAAAGAAATTTCTACTTTACATTTTGGTTAATGTAAATATAACTTAAAAATGCAATCAATCAATCATATGCAATCAAAGTAACCTTATAAAATAGAGGAGCACTAAGATATCACATTATTGCACCTTCTTTCTAGGTTTTAACTAAGTTAGAAAAGATTGTGGAATATTTCCACGATGAGACACGAAAACATCAAAACCTCACTAACGTTCTCAACGTTGTTCAAAACTTAACTCCTCTTGACGTCCTAACAGCAAAGGCATCAATGGTTTCCTAATAGATCAGTTTAATTAGTTCTTTTATTTTCCATTTTGCATCTTTACATCTTGTCCAGCAGATGGCGTAAAAATGTTTTACTGTAGTTTTTTATTTTACATAAGCAATATTCTTAAAATTGTATAATTACTATTTAAGTTTCAAAAGAACTGATATTACTGGTACAAACTGGTAAAAGTAAAAGTATAGATTGAACTCCTTTTCAAGCAAAGTTCTACTCTTACTCCCGAAACATCTTGGGGTAGTTTAACAACCTCTATTTGTTTCAGATGATGACAAATGCTCTTTAAATTTGGGGGCCTAATTCAGTTTAACTGAGTATTTCAACCTTAAATGGGTGGAAATGTAATGGAGGATTTTTCTTTAGTGTTTGTCTGCAGAAATATATGAAAAACGAATACATTTTATGAAATTGAAAACTCTTGGGATTGACATCCCTCAAATATGGGATCGATATTAGTTCCTTGAAGTTGATAGGTATGTGTGTGGTTGTGAAAACATCATTATGAACAGAATGAACTGTGCAAACTCTAACATGTCACACAATGTATAATGATATATACACTTTTTCAGACGTTCAGCAAAACAAACAGGTTTGTTGTCTGCATCATTTCTGCATCTTGTAACCTAAAGATCTTCTTCAGGACACACCTCCTAAAGAACAAAATTAGATAATTTCATTAATCAAGTATATCAACGAGTGCTTAGATGACATAAAGAAAACTCACCTCTGTTGTGGGAACCAGCACCAGCTCTGTATTTAACAAAAAAAAAAAAGAAAAAAGAACAAACTAATAAAACTAAAACCTTAGGTCTTACATTTGATCATTTTCAATTGAAGTTTATTTAAACATGGTTATAATTTAGATACTGAAGTCATTGTAAAAAGTGTTTTTAACATTAAAGTGAAACATTGTCTCACCAGTTGATTTCTTCTTGTAGCAGATGAAGCCAGTAATTGAAAAGATCAAGCCGAGCAGCAATCCTACGGAGCCAACAACAATTTTTTTCCACCCTAAATCTGGTTCTGGATCTGAAATCCAGTTATTTAAAAAAAGTAATTTAAAAAACATTTTTAGTTTTTAGTTCCATGCTTATGCTACCTACAAGTGACTTCATGACTGTCATACAACTTTTTATATAACCTTTGATCAAACCTCTGTTGCGTTTGAAGTAGCATATAACAGGTATCTAAAGTAGAATCCATTCTATGTCTATCATATGTCTGATGCAGACGTTCTCACCCCAGTTATAAAGCTTGGGCTCCCTGAGGCTTGCATGCTCCACCATACAAGAGATCTGCTCTCCAGGTTTGGGTGTAAACTCCAGGTAGGTGTGGAGCTGGTAGAGCCAGTTCCCATTGGGTAGCTCGTCCGTGCAGGTCACATCAGATGTGTCTTCCTTCCCATCTCTCAGCCATGTTAGCTTAATTTGCTTTGGATAGAAGTCAAACGCACTGCAGATGAGCATGTGTGAGTGTTGGCTGTACTCTGATTTTACCGACCTGAGCCAAACATAGGGCTCCACTAAAAAATAAAAAGAACATGCACATGACACAAATAATAAGCAAAATGTAATTCATTATGTTCTACTTAAACCTCCAAACATAAAAGGCTTGGATTTATCCAGGACTGTCTTGTGTGTAAATTACCTGGTGTTAGTAATTCTTTGTACGCCAGTTGAGAATTTCTTTTGCAGAGGTTTGTTTTCCAGATTTGATGGTTAATAAACTCGGAATTGTTGTTCAAAATATTGGCATACACTTGCGTTTCTTTTGTATATCCAATCGCTTCTCCCACTGTGCTGATGTATTGTCCTTCCAACATTTTGTTGAAGTAAAATTGCTCCAGGAAAACGGCATCATGACCGTCATCTGAACTAAACTGGCAACGATCCATTATATAGAAATAGAAACAACCTAAAAATGACAGACGTTTTTTTTTATATATATAAAATGGACAATGCAAGATTTTGTAAAACCCATATTACATCTGAAAAACTAAAAACTACAGAGGGGTTTCATTTTCATTTGAAAGAAACAAAATTAAAGATTACATTGAACTTGAGTCACTTACCTCCTGGTGAAAAAGCCAGAAAAAGTGTGAGAAAAATAAACCAGCTTTGAGCCATGCTGTTAGGTCAGTGACAGAGATCTGACTGAAAGATAAAATGCTCTCTATTGTATTATTAACGATGAGGAAGTACATCAACAGATTGAGAACTAAATCTGTAAGCACCTTTTTTTTTGCTACTGTCAAATTACCTAATTTCCCTAGATAATATCAGTAATATATTGACTTAAATAGTCCAGTATAGTTCACTTAAACAAATGTAGTTTCAGTAAGAAACATTTATTGCCTCTTGCTGATGACTATGTTGCACGGTTTAATAGAATAACAGTAATATGTAGGGATGAGGAAGTAGCATTGAAAAGCAGTATAATATTTCCTATTGGTATTAATCACTATTGTACTAGTGTTTGTCACAAGTGTACTGGAAGCAATTAAGGCACCTAAGCTCATATGCCATACAACAATAACAAAATAAATAGAAAATAATCCAATGATAACTTTGAAGGACAATGTAGCAAACCAAGAATATTCAAGAACAGAATATTTTAAAATGGAGGAATTCTTCAATTTATTTCAAGAAACTGTCAATAGAGTTAGTAAAAAATGTCATGATCTTGGCAGTGATGACTGGATTATTGGTTCATTCCATCCACCTGCCTAGCTCTGCCCAGTTTTCATTACCTTTCATGAGATCCACCTGTTCCAGCTTCTCTTTAAACTTTTTGGTCCCAGCCATCAGTGCCAGATTATTTGAGCCATACGTGAGAGCTCTCTAGCATACCCAGTTTGTTACTCTGATTGCCTGATCATGTCTGCTGCTGGACCTCTGAGCCAGCCTGCTGCCGTTCTGATCTGTTTGCCTGATCTGTCTTTGGACTACTGCTGGATTCTGGCTGCCTACGACCTTGGATCTGTCTCCTGACCACGGCTTGGATTTCCCTATAGTACCTCCTCAGGTCTCTGATCTTCTGGCCTGCACTTCTGCTACCTAATTGACACCTGTGTTGGCTTCTCCATTTGGAAAGTCCTGGTCTTCCTCATCAACTGGCTCAGCAGCCTTCTTGGCTTCCAAGCCTGAAACTCTCTGTGTGCTGTGGATAATCATCCGGCTGGATTCCACCCCTTCCTCTGGGCTCGGACTGAACTTTATAACAAGGTTAGTGACTCACATGCTCATAATCATCCTCTGTCAGATTTATGTGGTCACTAACCTGTGTTTTCCCCTCTACAGAGATTCTGCTGACCCACAGACTTTCCAAGCAGTCAATAAAAACTTAGAAATCAAAATTCAGGGTGTAAGTTCTCAGTCCTGACACAAAATAAATCACTGTTTAATTGAGAGGGGTTTAGAGGCAATTTCCACCAGAAAATACACAACTGAAATAAATCGAGAATATCTCCACAATTGTCAGGTCTACAAGCAACCTTTTTGTGCTATTGTTAACATAATAAAAACAATACTTTCCCAGTGGAACCAGTATCGCTTTTGTTACTGTGTCTGACATGCTTGTTTTGAAATACAGAAAAGGAAAAAAAATCAAAAGCCTTGCCTAGTTAATCGAAGTTATCAGTAAAAATCGCCACAAAAGTCTTTTTAAAAACGGCATTAGTAAAACTTCAGCAGATTAGAGCTCAAATCAGCTGAAGCATCCACAATAGTTTAGGCCACTGTGCCAAGCGGACCTATCATTTTAAGACAAAACCATGACTCGTGTTTTTTTTCATCTCATAAAAAGGATTCAAAATTGATAATTTGTATTTTTGGACTCATGCCTATGACATAGTGTAACTTGTATGTCATGTATAATCAACTATGTTCAAGGGAGTCTGTAAAGGTAACAGCTGTATACCACAGAGTATAATTGTGTATTGTATAATTGTGTTACGCACAAATATCGTGACACCTGACAATGATGGAAAGAGAAACAGAATGGGTTATCATGCTGATGAAGGTTCTCAGTCATCCAGGTCATAGTCATTCCGTAAAAATTCAAAAAATATCCACTGGACTTGGTTTTCAAGATTTGAAGACGTTTCGCCACCCCTCCAGGAAGCTTTCTCAATTCAAATGTCTGGATCCGCAGTGAGTTTGAGTCTTATATAGACAACGCCTTGTATCGCTTGGAAACATGCAATAGAAACCGATGAATGGGTCGTTAGTTCCATCGTTAGCCTGTAATATCTGAAACTGTCTATGATTCTAGGGGTCGGTCGTTAAAGGGGGGATTGTCATTAAGGGGGGGATTGTCTCCTGTAATACCTGAAACCTGTCTATGATTGTTAAGGGTTGGTCGTTAAGGAGGTATTGTTCACCGGCTGGAGCGGGTAAGTCCCTCGTTCCTCTGTGATGGGGTGGGGGGTTTGTTGATATCTGGAAGGGATCATGTCTATGATTGAATTGTATGTTTTTGGAAGCTGGAATCTCAGTCCACCACCTCTGTTTAAAGTTGGTTTTTCTCTCTTAACATAGATGGCTTCCTTCACGCCCCTCTCAAACCACCTATTTTCTTTATCCAGAATATGGACATTCTGGTCCTCAAAAGAATGTCCTTTGTCCACAAGGTGTAGGTGTACTGCGGAGTCTTGTCCAGAGGTGGCCGCTCTTCTGTGTTGGGCCATGCGTCTGTGGAGAGGTTGTTTGGTTTC
Organism: Cyprinodon tularosa; assembly: GCF_016077235.1. Taxonomy (NCBI): domain Eukaryota; kingdom Metazoa; phylum Chordata; class Actinopteri; order Cyprinodontiformes; family Cyprinodontidae; genus Cyprinodon; species Cyprinodon tularosa. Next base: position 42,356 of record NW_024038228.1, read on the forward strand.
TCCAATATAAAGATCAGAGCATTCCTCACTGCACTGAACAGCATATACCACTCCGCTCATATTTGGTCTGGGGGTTTTATCTTTCGGATGCACTAGCCTCTGTTTAAGGGTTTGGTTTGGCTTGAAATGTACTGGGATCTTGTGTTTGGAGAAAATCCTCTTGAGCTTTTCAGACACTCCAGGAACATAAGGGATTGTGATGTTTTTGCGTTTAATTTTAACATCGCTGTCTTCTGTTGCGTGTCTTTTGGATTTCCTTGCTGATTTGATAAAAGCCCAGTTTGGATATCCACAGTTTCGGAGAGCATCTTTGATGTGTTTCTGTTCTTTTTGCTTCCCATCTGTTTTAGTGGGGACATGTTCTGCCCGGTGTTGTAAGGTTCTGATGACTGAGAGTTTGTGTTCCAGTGGGTGGTGTGAGTCAAAAAGAAGATACTGGTCTGTGTGAGTAGGTTTCCTATAAACTTCAATGTTTAGGCTTCCATCTCCTTCCATGCTCACCAGGCAGTCCAGAAAGGGTAGTTTGTTGTCCTTGGCATCCTCTCTGGTGAATTTGATGTTGCGGTCAACAGCGTTGATGTGTTTGGTGAAAGCTTCCACTTCCTCTAGCTGGATTTTGACGAAAGTGTCATCCACGTATCTAAACCAGTGGCTTGGTGGTATTCCATTGAAAGTGTCTAAAGCTCTCTTTTCCATTTCTTCCATGTAAAGATTTGCTACAATTGGTGATACTGGAGATCCCATTGCACAGCCATGTTTCTGTCTGTAAAAATTACCTCTGAATTTGAAATAGGTTGTGGAAAGACAAAGGCCCAGTAGTGTGCAGATCTGGTCCGGAGTGAAATTAGTCCTGTTGTTTAAATCACTATCTTGTTCAAGACGTGTCCTGACTGTTTCCACTGCCTCTGTTATAGGTATGCATGTGAAAAGTGAAGTAACATCAAACGATACCAGGGTTTCTCCTGGAGCCATCCTTAACTTTTATCAAATCAGCAAGGAAATCCAAAAGACACGCAACAGAAGACAGCGATGTTAAAATTAAACGCAAAAACATCACAATCCCTTATGTTGCTGGAGTGTCTGAAAAGCTCAAGAGGATTTTCTCCAAACACAAGATCCCAGTACATTTCAAGCCAAACCAAACCCTTAAACAGAGGCTAGTGCATCCGAAAGATAAAACCCCCAGACCAAATATGAGCGGAGTGGTATATGCTGTTCAGTGCAGTGAGGAATGCTCTGATCTTTATATTGGAGAAACCAAACAACCTCTCCACAGACGCATGGCCCAACACAGAAGAGCGGCCACCTCTGGACAAGACTCCGCAGTACACCTACACCTTGTGGACAAAGGACATTCCTTTGAGGACCAGAATGTCCATATTCTGGATAAAGAAAATAGGTGGTTTGAGAGGGGCGTGAAGGAAGCCATCTATGTTAAGAGAGAAAAACCAACTTTAAACAGAGGTGGTGGACTGAGATTCCAGCTTCCAAAAACATACAATTCAATCATAGACATGATCCCTTCCAGATATCAACAAACCCCCCACCCCATCACAGAGGAACGAGGGACTTACCCGCTCCAGCCGGTGAACAATACCTCCTTAACGACCAACCCTTAACAATCATAGACAGGTTTCAGGTATTACAGGAGACAATCCCCCCCTTAATGACAATCCCCCCTTTAACGACGACCCCTAGAATCATAGACAGTTTCAGATATTACAGGCTAACGATGGAACTAACGACCCATTCATCGGTTTCTATTGCATGTTTCCAAGCGATACAAGGCGTTGTCTATATAAGACTCAAACTCACTGCGGATCCAGACATTTGAATTGAGAAAGCTTCCTGGAGGGGTGGCGAAACGTCTTCAAATCTTGAAAACCAAGTCCAGTGGATATTTTTTGAATTTTTACGGAATGGGTTATCATGTTATTTCTTCATCAAAATGGCTCATAGTGTTATTTTCCTTGGTGAGTTCTTAAATGAGATTTGCATTAGTTTGGCATTCTTTTTACTTAAGAAAATGTAAGTAGTCACCCAAAAAATTTATTAAGTAATGGTAAAATGATTACTCAAGTAACTCTAAGTAATCAGATTTAATGTTCATAACTGTTATAAACAGTTATGTCCAAGATCTGTTTTTTTAAGTATAAAAATAATAATAATAATAAAAAAATAAATAAAAGCATTAAAAATAACATATTGAGGCAGAAGAAACATTTTTTCAAACAGTTTTTCAACAAAAGCTGATTAAAAACTAGTTACTAATGTATTTATGTCAGGAGGTGTTAAAGAACTTCCAACTCGATATCTGACGTTTTTTGAGAGAGAAACTCGGCAGATTTTAGAGTACTCTTAAAAACAACAGCTTCTTTCAAAATCCATCCATATTCTGCCACTCCTCTGTCATGGTGCTGATCTCAAGCAGTTTATGGGCAAAACACAGGGTACAGCTTGACAGGTCATCAGTCCATCTCAGGGCAAACCATACATAAACACTAAACTGGAGTTAAGAGACAATAATTCACCTAATCCAAGTTTTTGAACTGTAGGAGGAAGACAGTGAACCTAGAGAGAATCCACTTATGCACAGGGAAGACATGCAAACTCCTTGCGGAAAGACCCAAGGCCCAAAATTGAAGGACCCAGGACTTTGGTGATGCCAAGCAGCACTGCTACAAACTGCACCACCGTGCAAACAGTTTTTACCAAAGGGCTAAAAAACCCCTACAACAGTTTGCACTTTATGGCAGCTTCCTCAAAATGTGAAGTGAACCATGGTTTATTGTTTTTGTTTGTTTTTTTTTTCTTTAAACATGTATCCTAGCAAAAACTGATGTATGCAGGGGAGGTTTCAGCAAGCTAATTCAGGTTTGAGGGCTTCCAGGACAGTCCAGTCCAGTCTATGCATATAAAGCAAGTTTGACCACCTGCCCATTTTTTCATGTTTGTGTCATGTTTGGGTATTTCACATAAAGTGCTGCAGGGTTGATAAATAGATAAAGAAGGGGTCAATGGGAAATTAAGAAAAAAAAATGCCTTCAGAGGACTGTATAATGTTAAGCAATTCATAACTGGTAAAAGTTATTAGAAAAGCAGAATAAAAATGAAAAGGCAATTAAAAAATGTCTTCTGGAAAGTTTAATGCATCTGGTTGGATGATTTAAGAGAGGGAGTGTTGGATTATAAAGATAAAGGAACAAAATAAGACAAGGCAAGAGCATTAAAAAACTTAAAAGCATAAAATGTTTTTTAAATGGATTTCAAATTGAATGGAGAGGCAGTAAAGGAATGCATAAACTGGAGGTATATGCTTTCATTTTCCTGTATCTATTGGAAATAATGCTGTGTTTTACATGAGCTGAGATGGCAGGCTGACTAACTCTAATCAAAACAGGATAATTACAACATGAGGTGATAAATACATTCCATGCATTCATGGTAAACATATTATTGTTTATTGCATTTATTTGACCTTCCCTTTGCCATTTAATGCATTGCGTAAATTGTTCCCAGTTTGGCTAAGTTTCCGTTTGCTTTTCAACTACCTTATTTATCATGACGCTGAGGTCTGGTCCTACATCAAAAACAACCCATGATAGAAACAAGATTGAGCCTAAGATTCATATTCCTAAAGGTTTTATCTGAGGCAAATGAAGGGGTACATACTGTGCATTTTGTTAGGAGCTCACAAGCAGTGTTAGTGTAGAAAAAAGGAAACAAGTGGTTTTATTGGCCTTTTATATTTCTGATTTTATAAAGGGACAGGCAGGCAGGCAGGTAAGATGTGTATTTAGCCAGTGTTCCAGCCCAGGCTATGTAACCTTTTAGAGAAATAACTCCACTCAAAAACTGTGCAAAAAAGCAATCACACGCCAAGCATTGATCCTGATAATGTAAACCTAATCATTTTGAACCTAGAAATTAGTTTTGCATTGAGTGCTGTTAGCAGACATAAATGTTTCACAGAGTCGGGATATGATGTCAGTACTTACTATTACGTGTGTAAAAAAAAGAGAGATTCTGTTAAATTTAAGAATATCTCTCTTGAATATTATTGCCTCGACTCAAAATGCCAACATAGAGATCTATTATTAGAGGATATTGATTCAAAATATGGAATCAATCTCAGATATAAGGATAGTTACAGGAAATCCTCTGTTTCTTTGCCTTAGTCTTATATAACAAGTCCCAGTGTTGCTCTGCACCAGCCATAGCAGAGCAACAATGGGATCTTGTGAGGTTTTGCTGAGCTATATTATTATTATAAAAATCCCAGTATATTGTGTGTGTTACTGCATTGTCACATATCCAGATAAACTGTTGTGACACAATTTATCTGGACATATTGTGTGACACCAGGATAGTGATACGTATTGTATTAACAAATTCTTGCCAATTCACACACCAATAATTTACATTTTCATCAACTTCAGCTTCTTCTTCACTGAGCTCCAGTGTTCAAGTTGTATTTCCAGCCTAATGTCCTTTTCCTCCAAGCATACGTTTTTTTGTGTCACTTACAGCCTTGATCTTGTACTGAATTTTCACGTCTATGTTAGGAGTTGCGACAGAGGTGTGAAATCAAATATTTTTAATATATAAAATCTTAAACTTTGATATTTTACATAATTTACCATGTATTCTGTATTTAAAAACAGAGAATTAGTTTAAATGTTGACTCTTGACAATAAAAAATACTCCAGTTGCAATTCCCAAACTGCCCACACATAGACCGACTCCACAGTAAATATCAGGCCCAAGACTTTGATTCTCTTTGATGATTTCTGTTTCTGTAGAAAAAGTAAGCGAGTATTTTAATTATCTAGGAAATACTACTACAGTGTTTTTTTTTTCAGGATGATATATTAAAATAACTTTTTACCCCAGATTCTTGTTTTAGGAGTCTCCAGTGCTGGATGCTCCACGGTGCAGGAATAAATGTCCCCCTCACTCGGTGTGAACCTCAAAGTGGAGAACAGGCGGAAGGTTTGGTCCTTATTTGGATGATATTGACCAACCGACACCCCCTCTGAGACTGGGTGTCCATTTTTAGTCCAGCTGACTTTGACTAAAGGCGGATAGAAATTATTCACAAAGCACACAAGGCTGTTTTCCATTTCCAGTTCTATCTCTCTTGATGGGAAGATCATGGTGTCTGGGGGGTCTAAAAAAGGTCAAAGACTATTTTCATCAACATTTTAGCGATATTGTTAAAACAAAAAACTAATGTTGAGCTATGTTTACCCTCTTTCGGTGGAGATTTATTTTTATATTGAAACATTCTTTGTAGGGCTGAACACCATTCCCTGTTATCCAGAGCATCTTTAAGGATACTCAAACCTATTAACACCTGCATGGGATCTGGATCAATGAAGACGGGTACGGTGAATACGACCTCCTCTCTTTGAAGGTCAACGTACAATATTTCCTCACCATCAAAATCAAACTGAACCACAGTGGTGCCGTTCTCAAAGCAGCCCACAAAATAGGTTATTTCATGGGGAACTGAAAAAGAACAATACAGCAGAATTGACACTTCACCTTTACATGTACATCCTATTTCCAAATTGGATTTTGTAACTGCTGACATATAATGCTAGTGTAATGAATATCAAAGCACTCAAGATAAACGGCATTTAGCTCTCATAAAGAAACATGTAGTTAAATATACGCTTCAATCAAGGTCTTTCTTACCATGAGAGGCGACATAAACCGCATTGAGAAAGAGGATAAGTAATGCAAAGCACTTCATGTCTGATCAACAGCTTTTCCCTAAACTTTTGTCTGCATTTAGCCTTTTTCTGTGGGTTTGGCCATTAAGGGAGGGGACAGCTGAACACGTGACAACAACAGTTAGGAGGGAACTGTATTAAAAGTTGAGCTATGTTTACCCTCTTTTGGTGAAGATTTATTTTTATATTGAAACATTCTTTGTAGGGCTGAACACCATTCCTTGTTATCCAGTAGGGCTGAACGAATTTAAGAAAAAATTGAAATTGCGATTTTTGTGGCAGAGATTGCGGTTTCGATTTCAACCACGATTTTAAAAAAAATCAAATTTCAGTATAAATTAATTTGTATTTAATTATATAACCAATGAATTCAATTAAGATAATGCAAGAATGAAAACTGGTGGCAACATATTTCAAATGTAAGACTGTTTATTCAAGCACCTAAGAAACAAATTATATTATCCAAAAAAGTCAAATAAAATGAGAGCCCTCTTTCTTAAGTAAACTTTAGCTTCTTTTACATTTTTTATTAACAAAAAGCATTAATGGCTCAGCAGCATCAAAAAAATTGCATTTTTGTAAAATAGCATAAGCTACATAAAAAATATAAAATATAACAACAAAGTTGAGCAAAAATGAAGTCTTACCTTAAAAGTAGTGCAAAATGGCTCAAAGGAGCTAGCTTATGAACATAAGCAGCAGTTACAGAAATACAACCCCTGTACTTAGAAACCTGTGCTTCTTCAAATAAAGTGGCAAGAGGAAGTGAAACATAAAAGGTAGTAAAAAATAACAACAATACAATAATAGTATTAAAGTTTAAATTATCCTATATTTTCCTCACAACAAATGATGCCAGAATGGTTAAATTATTTTACATAGTCAGTAAACAAAAGATAAGTAAAAAAGTGAACAAATATATGTCAGGGTAAGTGCAAATAAGCAATTTCAGGATAAGATGAAACAAACAATTAATCTTCCCCTTCATCGCTACATCTCTTTAGAGATTTTTGGCCAGGAAAACCAACATGTCAACCCTTGCTGGCTTCAGACTTGCATGCTGACATGTGACAATATTACCACTGGCACTGAACAGTCTCTCTGATGGTTCATGCGTTGCTGGTATGCAAAGGTACTTATGAGCCAACTTGCTAAGCCAGGGGAAGTTGACATTGTGCACTCTCCACCAGGCCAGTGGATCTTGCTCTCCACCAATGGTAGGAGTTATGAGGTAGTTGTCCAGTTCTGCTTTAATGGTATCCTCCAACTGCATAGTAGAGGAAGCAGGGACCGCCTTGAAAAAGCTGCCCAGTGACCACTTTCGCTTTGTAGAGGTGGATGGTGGTTCTTCTTCTGCACTGAGGGGCATGGGATGGGTTGTGACACAAGCCCTCTGCTCCTGCAACACACAGTAGAGGCATAATGTTTTGCCATCAGTTGTGATTACTGACATTGATATTGAAATGTTGCCTTGGTCTTAGAGTATAATTCAAAAACATATATAGAAAAAACACAGCTTTTTGTTTTATTTTGAAAGAGTGAAGAAAAAGGACAGCTTACCTTTAGTGCCAACTGCTCCATCTTCACTCTGTCTTTCATGAATTGGACATTCTCCTCACTAATGTAGTTGGTCTTAAATCTGGGCTCGAGGAAAGATGCGATGTCCAGGAGTTCCTGGGTCGCTGGGTCACTGTATTTCTCTTCAATGTAGTGGAGAGCTCTTGACTTTATCTCCTTTGTGAGATCTGTGTCTTGGTCAGTTACAGCAAGTGTTGCTGTTCTCAGCAGGTGGAGCACTGGCTTTAGGTAGGATACGCTCACGTAGTCCTCACCTGAGAGGGCGTCTGTGAACTCCTGAAGAGGACCGAGGGCATTGTTTACAGATTCAAGCACATCAGTGTCTTGCCAAGTCGGACCAGGTGCCACTTCTTCCTGTCTTCAGACAGAACTTGGCACAGTGCCTTGCTCTGTCCCAACTCCCTCTCAATCATTTTCTGCCGGGAGCCCCATCGTGTCGGACATTCGGTGACCATTGACTGCTGAGGAAGATTCAGGTCTTCCTGTGCCTGTTTTAGCGCTGCCTTTTTCTTCCAGCTGTGGCTAAAGACTGCTACCAGCTGCTTGCACAGTCCTGTAGCCCGTTTGATCCGTTGGTCATCTTTGACTGCATTTTCTGGGAAAAACATTACATACAGTCAGATAAGCCTACTTCATAAAACAGTGTTAACATAGGCTACCGTCTGTTGGATGTTCAGTGATGTTTTTTTAACAGCAGACGTCAGGTGGTGCTACCACATTAAGTAATTCGCCATACATTAATTTGTAACTGGTGATTAATTTGCAGCAATATGTTTCTTCGATAATCCACTAAAACACAACAAACCTTTTAATCCGTAATAAAGTGGCATCAGTGACGGCACCATCCTCATATCTGCTACAAAACGCCATTGGCATCATTTGCTACCTATATTTTTTTTTTCTAAAGGGCGTCAAAAATAAGCTTAGGGGAAACCGCATTTGTATCTCTCTGTTCCTTGGCATTCTGTAGCTAAACAGAAGCAAGCAGTAGCTTATTGGGAGGTTTCAAAGTTTACTCATGAAAGGGTTCATTTTTATCAGTAGGAGAAAAGGTAGCATTGCGCTAACAGTTGGTCAGCTAACAACAGCGTGAAAACAAACATATCGTCGCTTTGTCCCCCTCCCTAACTGTGTTTGAGAGACTATGTTAACACTAATTCTTACACAGTAAATTTGGACACACACACACAAACACTTACCAATTGCAAGGTGCAGCCGGTGCCCGAAGCACTGCAGTCTGGTCCATTGATTGAACTCCATCGCTTTGACCATGTTCGTGGCGTTGTCTGTTGTGATGCAGGTCTGGGCCTCTTCTTTTAGGCCCCAGTTTGCCAAGCACTCCTTAAGCCCAATTGCAATGTTCTCCCCCGTATGGTCAGTGGGAAAGTATGCTGTCTGCAGGCAGCGGCTTCTCAACTCAAAGTTTGCGTTCACGAAATGCACCGTCAAACTCATGTTTGGCTCGGGTCGTTCTACTTGACCACAGATCCGTAGTTGACACGTCAAACTACATGTTTTCCAGCTCATTTACAACTTTGGCCCTGCATTCTCCATACAGCTGTGGGATGGCGACTCGGTTAAACTAGGTGCGGGAGGGTAGAACATACCTCTTGTCCATTGTGCGTAGCAAACTTTTAAATGCGTCTTTGGTTACTGTGTTTACAGACACCATATCCTTCGATATGTAATTCGTTACGGCAGTGGTAATCTCCTTGTGTCTTCGGCTAGTTCTTTCATAAGATGTCAAACTGGCAAAGGATGATGTTATGGTTGGCTATTTTGCTGAAGTATCACTGCTACTTGATGTTTCAAGGCTCTTTTTCGCCATACACTCCTCATACAAGTTAAGGTGGTGAACTCTCAAGTGACGATGTAAATTAGTGGTATTGCCAGCCGATGTAGCCACTTTCCCACGACATGTTTGGCAAATCACCTGTTTCTGGTGCTTATCAGTGGCCTCAAATCCAAAATACTGCCAAATGACCGACATGCTGTTTTTCTTTGCTATTAATTTTGTCAGCTCCACGTCTGCTATTAATTGTAAATTGAGGTTTCTAGTCATGTTAAAAGTTCTTAGACATATCTGAGCCCAGATGTTTTGTTTAAAGCTGGCTGATAAATCCTCCTCCCATTTAATAATAGGATAGGAAGAGATATTGTATCATGCAGTTTAGTCAGTGTCCTGTATAATTTACACAGTAGTTTGGGGGGGTTAACTCTAGGAACTCTGATATATTAATTGGAATTTGTAAACCTCCATCAATATGCTTAAATTTGTTTCTAATTATAGCTTTAATTTTCTCATATTTTAAGAATTTATTTTTGTTAATGCCATATTGCAAATTTAATCTACCAAATGTAATAAACTCTGTACCTTCAAATAAATGTTCCAGATAGTTAATACCTTTATTCTTCCAGTGCAAAAAGTTTATCATTGTCCTGATTTAACTAAGGTTCAGACCCAAATGCAGAAGACCAAACAGTTCAATTCAATTCAATTCAGTTTATTTATATAGCGCCAAATTCACAACACGTCTTCTCAAGGCACTTCACAGTTCAACCCGATCATACAGTCAAATTGATACAAAGTTTTCTATCTAAGGAAAACCAGTTGATTGCATTGACTCATTGACTCAAATACAATCCCTCACACTAAGCATGCTTGTAGCGACAGTGGAGAGGAAAAACTCCCTTTTAACAGGAAGAAACCTACAGCAGAACCAGGCTCAGTGTGAGCGGCCATCTGCCGAGGCCGACTGGGGTTCAAAGAGACAGAAGCAGAGACACAAAAAGCAGCTGTAAAAGGCGGCCCCGTCCAGGAAACACACTCCAGGCAGACGAGCTTCGAGCGAACTCCCATGCCAGAGGACGAAGAGAGCACATCCACTCAGTCACGGTCAGAGAAACAGGACCACACTGGAAAACAGGCCGATCTCCAGCATCTATAAACAAGGGTGTAGATGGAAGCAGCACAGCTGATGTTTCTTTCCAGGATGGCGTCACAGCCAGACAGGAACAGATGAGGCAAAGCTACTCTGAGGAAAAGCAGAGAGTGCAGAACGTTAGAGATTGAACTAAAAGATTCTGCAGAATAGGAGAATAGAGAGAGAATGAAGCAGAATGATGAAATGGGGGTCCCTATGTCCTCCAGAAGTCTAAGCCTATAGCAGCATAACTATAGAGATAGCTCAGGATAACCTGAGCCACCCTAACTATAAGCTTGATCAAAAAGGAAAGTTTTAAGCCTAGCCTTAAAAGTAGACAGGGTGTCTGCCTCATGGACTAAAACTGGTAGTTGGTTCCACAGGAGAGGAGCCTGATAACTAAAAGATCTGCCTCCCATTCTATTTTTAAAAATTCTAGGAACCACTAGTAAACCTGCAGATTGAGAGCGAGGTGCTCTGTTAGGAACATAAGGAACAATCAGATCTCTGATATAAGATGGAGCTTGGCCATTTAATGCTTTATATGTGAGAAGGAGGATTTTAAATCCTATTCTGGATTTAACAGGAAGCCAATGAAGAGAAGCCAGGATAGGAGAGATATGATCTCTCTTTTTAATTTTCATCAGAACTCTGGCTGCAGCATTTTGGATCAGCTGAAGGCTTTTAACTACAGATTGTAAACTTCCTGATAGTAAAGAATTACAATAGTCCAGCCTTGAAGTAACAAATGCATGGACTAGTTTCTCAGCATCACCCCTGGACAGGAGATTTCTAATTTTTGCATTGTTCCTCAGATGAAAGAAGGAAATTCTAGAAACCTCTTTGATATGGGATTTAAATGACAGGTCCTGATCAAAAACAACACCAAGATTTTTTACTTTATTATCTGAAATCAGTTTAATCCCATCCAAATGAAGTGACTGGCTAATCAGCTTCTTTTTCAAAGACTCTGGTCCAAAGACTATAACTTCTGTTTTGTCTGCATTCAGAAGCAGAAAGTTAAGAGTCATCTAGGGTATTATGTCTTCAAGACATGCCTGTAATTTATGTAATGGGTTAGCTTCATCTGGATTTATAGACAGATATAGCTGGGTATCATCAGCATAACAGTGGAAATTAATCCCATGCTGTCTAATAACTCTACCAATTGGGAGCATGTATAAAGTAAAGAGAATTTGTCCTAGCACTGATCCCTGTGGTACTCCACAGTTGAAGATCTATCATTAACATGAACAAACTGAATTCGATCAGATAGATAAGATTTAAACCAGTCTAGTGCTGTTCCTTTAATTCCAACAAAATATTCAAGTCTTTCTAAAAGAATATTATGGTCAATTGTATCAAATGCAGCACTGAGATCCAACAGGACGAGCACAGTTAGACCAGGGGAAAGGTTTAACAGGTTTTAGGAGGTTTAACAGGTTTTAGGAACTGAAAAGTGAGGGGAAGACACAGCGGTTAATTCGGGCTCAGTGGGAAATTGGAGTTGTGAACTTGAAGAAGAGGATTTGGTTGCTGACTCACGTTTCTAGAGAAGTTGTTGAATCATTAACTCCAGTCTGTATGCTGTAGTTCCAGTGTTTGTCTGATTCGGAGTAGGGCAGAACAGGGTTTTCCCTGAATGCGGTTGTTTGTAGGTGAACGGAGAAACTGACTGCCACTTAGATTTCCTGCAGTACTTGAACGGGTCGTAGTGGAGATGAATCCCTTTCTCAGTGCGAAGCTCAAACGAAGTGGATCCAAACCTCCTGTTTGAACCCCAACTCAGTTTGTAGCTCAGTTGGTCCTTCCAGGGAGAGAAGGTCCGAAAAATCCAGTTTGCAGGATGGTGTGCTGCCGAGAGGCAAAGACAAAAACAAAGTTAAAACTCAGGTAGACAAAAACTCAGTTTTACTCAGCAAAACTCAGCTTGGCTAGAGTACCCAAAACTGGCAAACACTCTGGCGTCGAAGTAGTGGCAGTTAGCAGCTTACGAATGCTCCGTTAACAAGGAAACCATCAGCAGGTGTGTGAGGAGGTGGACCAGAGCCAGGCGCCTACTGGTGGAGGAAGGGAGACAAACACAGAAACACAAATACACAGACAGGAGTCCTGACAATCATATTATTGTTTTGTAGAATGTCAGGGTTATTCCAGATGGGTGTACGGCTGCACGATATTACTGCGTATTTCCTGTTCTGTGTCTATCCAGGGCTCACCTAAGGGATTACATTTTATCCAAGGGCGTAGGTTTGATTTCAACTTTGGTAGGGACACTATTCTTCAGTTTCATTGGTCCTTTGCAAAAATATGCATGCTCTTTTTTCATGCTTAATGTGAGCTTCAGGGCTCATTTTGTTTAAAGAGAACAGCAGCATTTCTTGCTACATTAATACAAATCTTATAAGCACTACATGCACTAGATGCTGTTTATCAATATTTAAAGCCTCACTGGCTCTGATGAATGTGGAACTAGGACTTTTTCCACTTTGAAAAGGATTGCATTTAAATTTACCTGCGACTAGGACAGTGTCTATTTAACCAAATATAGTCTAAATATGTCTGTAATATGTGGATTTATCCTGTGTTTTCTTCTGAAGATATAGAATTGTGCAGAGGTAAACAGAGGTAAAACCCACTATTATTATTTTTTCCTAATATGCTCTCTCTGGATCATGCAAAATAATACATTCAAGGGATGGAAAATAAATGTATTGTATTTACATGTGCACTGGAACTATAAGAGGAACTGACACTGAGAATTAAAAATATTAATATTAGAAGTTGTACATCTGGGCTGTAGTTACTCTGTATAGCTAATTTCATGTATTTTATCTAGGGCTGAAACAATTAATCATATTAACAAATTATTTAAATAATCGTGCACTAATTTAGTAATTGATTAATCGGTAACTAGAATATAGGGCCACTTAAATGTGCCTTTAGCCGACAGAGTAACCCACTTAGAGCAGGAATTATACCAAGATTGTAAAAAAATATGTAAACATTTTGCATTTAGGAAGTAAAACATTTTTGTCTGTCAATATTCTCCATCCAGAATTCCTCCAAAGGAAACATTTAAACGTTTCTGTTTCACCTGGTTTCATTTCATAAAAGATCTTCTTTGAGGAGCCTTTGGCTATCTGATTAAAAGATAAAATAAAAGAAATCCTAACGTTGTTAACTTACATTTCTCAAGTTCCACAAATCAAAAAACTCTCTCCTGCTTCTTTACAGAACTCCAATCAGAAGCTTTTGCCTGTTTTAGCGTAGATAATATTAAGTTTTTTAATTTGACTACTTTCTTGGCCCAATATTAATTTATTTTAGTGTCTTTTTTTTCCGCGCTCCAAGCACCCGCACCCGCACACATACAGACTAGAAAACACGCAATCAGAAAGAGAGAAGGCGGAACTTAAGGCAGAATAATCAGTGAGTTAAACCGCGCAGCACAGTTGATGCGCTGCTATGTGAAATGGAAAGGAAAGAGCAGCAGCTGCAGCTACCAGGCAGAGAAGCTGCAAGAGGAAAAGAGGCGGCTGCTGTATAGTAAATTATAAGCATGTTGTTCACATCTGATTATTGGTAAGGACAAATAGGTCCGTCCTAAATTTTGGTAGGGACATGTCCCTATGGTCCCTATGCAAACCTACTCCCATGGTTTTATCCATTTAGAGATGTATTGTAACCTATTTGCTAAGTAGTATTTTTGGAAGTTAGGTAAATCTAGTCCCCCTCTGTCTTTAGTTTTCTGTAGTGTCTTTAAGCTGATACGAGGGGGTTTATCCTTCCAAAGAAATTTAGAGATGGAAGAATCCAGAGATTTAAACCAGTCGGGTGATGGTTTATTTGGGATCATTGAAAATAGGTAGGTAATTCTAGGTAAGACCATCATTTGAATTGAGGCTACCCTACCTATAAGGGAGATTGGAAGCGATTTCCATCTTTATAGGCCCTCTTCTATCTTTTTTAAAATCGAGATGTGGTTGAGTTTTGGTAACTCACCTAATTTAGTAGTAATTCCCAAATATTTGATATTTCCTGATTGCGATTGTCAACCTGAGGGATTCTGTAGAGAGCAATTAATTGGTAGTACTATAGATTTAGACCAATTTATAAAGTATTCTGAGACTTTTGATAAAGATTCTAGTAATCTAATCAATTGAGAGACGCAAGTGCTTGAGGGCTGGAGATAAAATAATATATTGTTGGGATATATTGCCTCAAGAGAGCCCAAATCAGTTGGATAAACCATCTAAGGCCATCTACCTTTCCTTTTTCACAAAGAGAACAAAAGATTCTCTGGAATGTTCTGTAACTGCCCACTGTATAGGCGGTCAGCTCACGCATGGACCAATCAGCTGATGGAGGAGGCTGATACTTCAACAGGAAATGCCCCTATATCACTCATGGTTTAAAACTCAGAGCGCAAGTTCAATCTTTCTCTTTCCCTGGATTTACCGCCTGCAAGGAGAGGCCCGTTTCACATGAAACCCAAAAAACTGTAACTACACTAAAGGATGTTTCTGAAATAAGGGGGAACCAGAGCACCTGGATAAAAGGCAGGAATATCAAACTGAACTAAGTTCCTGGACTAAGGGGGAAATCAGAACAGCTGGACAAATAAACCTCTAATTGGGCTTGGTCGTCGTGACGTAAGCACTTTGCTTCGCCGCCATCTTGACGGCCTCTTTTACCGCGGCTCAGACTACTACCTATGACTACCGCATACTGTACTCCTTCTCAGCCGTGTTTTAATTTGATTAATTTCACCTTAACTTGATTTCAACCATGGTAAACCGTTGCTGTATTGTGGGCTGTAACACCTCAACACATGATCGCCATGGGAAAAACATAGAAAATGGGTTAACTTTCCACCGCTTTCCTGCCTGGAGGCGTAACCATGGAGACAAAGCGTCAGAGATAAAGAGTCGTCGGCTAGCTTGGATCGCGGCTGTAAGACGACCGAACATAACTTTCCACAGTATTCCAATGTCATTGAGAGTGTGTTCCCTGCATTTTCATTCTGGTAAGTTAAAGATGTACGGTTTTATTTTATAGCCTACTTTGTTTCTTTCCTTCAAAGTTGGGATCTTTTACAGGAAAATAATAAAAACGGCAGCGGGAAAAGGCTCAAATACGTGAGAAACCCGGAGGGTTGGCAGTTAACGTTACTAACTACACCTTTGAAACACATAGCAGCTAGTTAAAAGTACATTACATGCGTGAGTGGTTGTTAGCATTAGCGGTTAGCAGTTGCTAAACTAGCAGGTTCCAGAGCCCGTCTGATCACAGCTTACCTTCGTACGGATTACTGTGTTCCCACTGTTTGCTGGCTTTATGATCTGCAGCTCCTGAACCCATCCATTCATGAACTGCATATGAGACTCCAAGGACTTGTAGCTTCGGAACTGTTTTGAAGTATAGGCGCTCACTCATCGGGGCTCCACTCATTGTTTGGAACTTCATATGGATCCAAATTATTAATAATGCTGATTTTGTCAACATACCGGTCCGTGGCTTCTCTATTTAATGTGTCCTGGTAAATTCCAGATCTTTTTTCGGGATTTTAACATCTTTTTTCTCTCTACTTCTACGTCTCTTCTTTCAACAACAACGTTGTATCAGAGCTAGCCGTCAATATGACCGCGACGTCCCACAATGCAACGTGGATCCCGAGCCCTATTAGGGCTTGGTCGTCGTGACGTAAGCGCTTTGCGTCGCCCCCATCTTGACGGCCTCTTTTACCGTGGCCCAGACTACTGCCTATGACTACCACATACTGTACTCCTTCTCAGCCGTGTTTTAATTTGATTAATTTCACCTTAACTTGATTTCAACCATGGTAAACCGTTGCTGTATTGTGGGCTGTAACACCTCAACACATGATCGCCATGGGAAAAACATAGAAAATGGGTTAAGTTTCCACCGCTTTCCTGCCTGGAGGCGTAACCATGGAGACCAAGCGTCAGAGATAAAGAGTCGTTGGCTAGCTTGGATCGCGGCTGTAAGACGACCGAACATAACTTTCCACAGTATTCCAATGTCATTGAGAGTGTGTTCCCTGCATTTTCATTCTGGTAAGTTAAAGATGCACGGTTTTATTTTATAGCCTACTTTGTTTCTTTCCTTCAAAGTTGGGATCTTTTACAGGAAAATAATAAAAACGGCAGCGGGAAAAGGCTCAAATACATGAGAAACCCGGAGGGTTGGCAGTTAACGTTACTAACTACACCTTTGAAATACATAGCAGCTAGTTAAAAGTACATTACATGCGTGAGTGGTTGTTAGCATTAGCGGTTAGCAGTTGCTAAACTAGCAGGTTCCAGAGCCCGTCTGATCACAGCTTACCTTCGTACGGATTACTGTGTTCCCACTGTTTGCTGGCTTTATGACCTGCAGCTCCTGAACCCATCCATTCATGAACTGCATATGAGACTCCAAGGACTTGTAGCTTCGGAACTGTTTTGAAGTATAGGCGCTCACTCATCGGGGCTCCACTCATTGTTTGGAACTTCATATGGATCCAAATTATTAATAATGCTGATTTTGTCAACACACCGGTCCGTGGCTTCTCTATTTAATGTGTCCTGGTAAATTCCAGATTTTTTTCGGGATTTTAACATCTTTTTTCTCTCTACTTCTACGTCTCTTCTTTCAACAACAACGTTGTATCAGAGCTATGTTTACGTTTGCGTAGCCGTCAATATGACCGCCACGTCCCACAATGCAACGTGGATCCCGAGCCCTATTATTGTGAAATTCCTTAGTTGTAAAACTTTTCTTATGAAGTGTGCTGCTGTTTTCTGGTTATATCTGAGTATCTTCTTTCAACAACCACCGGTGGTGTAACAGCTCTTCTAGGGTGGGGCGTTTTGTTTGGGTCTACTGTCAGGCATTTTGTTAGAAAATCTTTGCATGTCTTGGTGAGCCTTGTGTTGATCTTTAGCTTTCTTGACAGGAATCTATGGGTAAATTACGGAGCCCCCTAGGGGACATGGGGATTTTTTTTTCTTTTGCGTTCCCTCGCAATACTTTTGCGTTCCCTCGCAATACTTTTGCGTTACCTCGCAATACTTTTGCGTTCCCTCGCAAAACCTTTTGCGTTACCTCGCAATAGGGCTTGGTCGTCGTGACCATGTTGACGGCGCACTTTACGGCTTCCTTAGACTATTGCCTGTGTTCTCCCTCTCAGCCGTGTTTTATTTCGTTTAATTTCACCGTAACTTGATTTCAACCATGGTAAACCGTTGCTGTATTGTGGGCTGTAACAGCGCATCACATGATCGCCGAGGGAAAAACCTACAAAATGGGATAACTTTCCACCGCTGTTCTGCCTGGAGGCGCAAACACGGAGACCAAGTTTCACAGATAACAAAGAGTCGTCGGCTAGCTTGGATCGCTACGGAGCCCCCTAGGGGACATGGGGAATTTTTTTTCTTTTGCGTTCCCTCGCAATACTTTTGCGTTACCTCGCAATACTTTTGCGTTACCTCGCAATACTTTTGCGTTCCCTCGCAAAAACTTTTGCGTTCCCTCGCAAAACCTTTTGCGTTACCTCGCAATAGGGCTTGGTCGTCGTGACCATGTTGACGGCGCACTTTACGGCTTCCTTAGACTATTGCCTGTGTTCTCCCTCTCAGCCGTGTTTTATTTCGTTTAATTTCACCGTAACTTTTTTTCAACCATGGTAAACCGTTGCTGTATTGTGGGCTGTAACAGCGCATCACATGATCGCCGAGGGAAAAACCTACAAAATGGGATAACTTTCCACCGCTGTCCTGCCTGGAGGCGCAAACACGGAGACCAAGTTTCACAGATAACAAAGAGTCGTCGGCTAGCTTGGATCGCGGCCAAAAGCAAGAGGTCTCAAACGATCAGATCCTTTTCAGTGTTTATTTGCAAGTAGTGAAACTTGAGAACACAGTGCAGCGCAGAACAGAGCAGTGCAGTTTGAATGCTTGTAGGTAAATGGTTACAAATAAAAAATGGACGCGATGAAAATGCAGTGCAATTACTTACAATAACATAGTATGTATTTATACAAAATGTTCAATCCTATTAATAAGTCGGTCTTAATGAAACATCAATGGAGAAATGGAAAGTGGAGATATTGCAAATTATTATTATACAAATTGTAGTTATAGTAAACATTAACAGTTAAACACTGTTAGTGCAAATTCTTATATAAGTATTTATAATAATATGCATTACTTAAATTGTATAAATAAAGGCTGCGATGCAATATGTCATGATATACAATAATATAATCTATAATTGTATAATATAACAACGTGCAATAATATGCAAATATAACAATACAATGTAATAATACAAAATACTATGCTTTTTATAAAAAATGTCTATGTATAAAAAAAATTCCAAAGTAATAAAAAATACGTATTTATGAAACATCAATTACAAACATAAAAATTGGAGGTAGATCAAATTAAGTAATAACAGATATCAATAACATTTGAAGTAGTGCAAATTATTACCGGTACTATAGTACACATTAAAAAACAATGTTAGTGCAATGTCTTATATAATTACTTTTAACAATATGCATTTCTTAAATTGTATAAATAAAGGCTGCGATGCAATATGTCATGATATACAATAATATAATCTATAATTGTATTGTAATATAACGACGTGCAATAATATGCAGCTGCAATGTCTTTCACTGTCTCACAGTGCTGGAGAAGGACAGCTGGTGGAGCATTTTCAAACTTTGGGTCGCGCAGACGGTCTTGCAGGGGTTTTGGGATCACAGCTGGCTGGACAGGAGCAGCATAGTTGTGAAAGTAGGGCTTCACTGTGGACATACAAACTGACCTATGGTTCTGAAGAACAGGGAACATTGACGATAAGTCGTCCAATGTGGCTTGGGCAGTGCGTCTGCTGGCCCGTGTCCGTAGGCCAGGCATGGGAATGTTGTCATCGATGACTCTGTCCAGAGCAATCCTCTGCACTTCGGATGAAGTGAAGTCCATCTTGTGGGCGACTTCACCGCTGACTTTGTTGATACCTGCTGGTATTTTCCAATAAGCTGGCACATCTGTCACAGTCTTTTTCCCACGGATGCGGACTGCTGCCTCAATCTTAAACAGCAGAGCCCCAACATGTGTACATGCCTCTGCAATTCCAGCCATGCATGTACAGTGTGCACAGCAAACCTGCCCATCGTCAGCAATGATGACCCATGGCTTCAGGGGAGTCTCATTAATGCGCTGAGAGTGCAAGACCTGAGGAGAAAAAAAATAGACATAAATTATGCAGGTAAGGACACCATTATATTTCATTCTATG
Organism: Cyprinodon tularosa; assembly: GCF_016077235.1. NCBI lineage: Eukaryota > Metazoa > Chordata > Actinopteri > Cyprinodontiformes > Cyprinodontidae > Cyprinodon > Cyprinodon tularosa. The sequence continues at coordinate 61,907 of NW_024038228.1, forward strand.
CTGGAAAGCAAACGTTAACCTCAACCCCTCATGCATGTGTATACATATCATATAAATCACAGTTATACAACAGTAAAGTATAACAACCACGCTGTTATATTGTTATATCACTTAAAAGAAAAAGAAATGAAATGAGCACAGGACATTTAAACCTGCATAATACCTCTGACTGAATGATTTAAGCTCAAAGTTACCCGTTACAGTGTTTTATGAGGTCAGATTTAATAACCCGCAGTCAATACTGCACTCATTTTTCTAAATAGTTCACTTTGAAAGACTCTGATTCAAACTAGGAGTTAACTTGAATGGCCACAGCACTGCACTATTGTTTATTTTTTTATATTTTGCGGATCTTTGACTATTTAATCTATTCCTTAAAATTTTATTAATAACAATGTTCAATAAATGATTTTCAACAAAATACAGATGTAACACCTATCCAGTTTCTGAATGATGGTAAAAAAATCTTGTTTCTACCAGCAGCTGGGGGAGACTAGATTAGAAGATGGTTCAGAAAACCTGTTAGGACACATTTTTTTTCTAACACTAAGTATCAAACAAATGCTGATTTCTATTTCAGCAAATTATTCTTAATTTTTTTTTTAATATTTTGAATAATGTTTTGATGAAGATTTGAGATTCCTTTCACTGAATGAATGGTCACAAAGCTAGTGTTAAGCTTGAAGTCTCTGGCCAAGCTCACGTTTCAGGGTCCTGTTCTCCTCCAGCAGCCGGTTGATTTCAGCACGCCGGCGCTGACAGAAGTCACATTCTGTCAGCGGTGTCTGCTCAGCTCCATCCTCAGCTGGTGCTGGTGTCTCCACTATGGATAAAATAAGGACATCTTTTAGCTAAATGTGCATCATGCAGCTGAAAAAGCCACAAAAGCAACATACGGTGTTGAATCTGCTGGCTCTGTAAGGCTTACCGGGTGGAACAAGGTCATCAATAGCTGTCTCATCCTCGCTATATCAACAGTCTCTGGGCGCGCGTTCATGCTTGTATGTGGTGCCACGGATGAAGGAAGGAAACACTGTAGGCTATAAAATACAACCGTGCATCTTTAACTTACCAGAATGAAAATGCAGGGAACACACTCGCATTGACATCAGGATACTGTGGAAAGTTCTGTTCTGTCGTCTTACAGCCGCGATCCAAGCTAGCCGACGACTCTTTGTTATCTTAGAAACTTGGTCTCCGTGTTTGCGCCTCCAGGCAGAACAGCGGTGGAAAGTTATCCCATTTTGTAGGTTTTTCCCTCGGCGATCATGTGATGCGCTGTTACAGCCCACAATACAGCAACGGTTTACCATGGTTGAAATCAAGTTACGGTGAAATTAAACGAAATAAAACACGGCTGAGAGGGAGAACACAGGCAATAGTCTAAGGAAGCCGTAAAGTGCGCCGTCAACATGGTCACGACGACCAAGCCCTATTGCGAGGTAACGCAAAAGGTTTTGCGAGGGAACGCAAAAGTTTTTGCGAGGGAACGCAAAAGTATTGCGAGGTAACGCAAAAGTATTGCGAGGGAACGCAAAAGTATTGCGAGGGAATCCCCATGTCCCCTAGGGGGCTCCGTAGATCGCGGCTGTAAGACGACAGAACAGAACTTTCCACAGTATCCTGATGTCAATGCGAGTGTGTTCCCTGCATTTTCATTCTGGTAAGTTAAAGATGCACGGTTTTATTTTATAGCCTACAGTGTTTCCTTCCTTCATCCGTGGCACCACATACAAGCATGAACGCGCGCCCAGAGACTGTTGATATAGCATTTTCATCCTCGTTGGTTGATATAGCATTTTATCCTCTTTGGTAGAACACACTGCCAGTTCCTACAAGGACAGGGACATCCCTCTCCATTTTCAAAAAAAACCCTGAGGTTGACAGCTGTCATAGCACCACTTATAAATTTTGCTGATCCTAGCGCTTACCAGCCGTCTTGTAATGTAATGTAATCATATAATACAATTTAATAATGTGTATATTGAGGATCATTGATAACATTATGGTTCTATATGTGTTCAACACTGCTGCTGTGGATAATAATTTTAAATTGTGTCACCAGGAAAACCAGCAAATGAAATGTACACCCCGCCCC